>NW_009725550.1:16954-49180 GCF_000703405.1 Apaloderma vittatum
GTGAGGGGTGCAGTCTGTCTGGCCATTACTCATTGCCCATGGCAGCCCTTCCTTCTCAGGAAAGAGAGCTCCTCAACACCTTTCCCTGATGCCACGTGGTGTCCATCTCACAGGAAGCAATTGTCTCCCTCCATGTGAGTTCTTCCTACCAGTGTGGGACTAACCTCGAAGCCACGGGTCACTTTGGTGTGTCCTCCACCCCTCCACAGTCTCTTTGCCTCCTGGCTTGGGGTCCTCCATGTGCCACTGCACCTCGGACCCTTTGCCAGCATTGATCCCCTCAGTTGGCAGGCAGTTATCTCCCTGCCACCTCACTCACCACAGGACTCCAGGGAAACACTCTGCTCCAGTGCCTTTCTCCCCTACTTACCTCAGTGACCATGTTCTTTTGCTTTCCTCTCACCTTCCCCCTCTCCAAACAGAAAAAGCCCCCAACAAAAGAGACAAGGCACAAAGACAGAAGTAATGAGAAAGACAAAAAGAGAGAGGTTGGCCCAACAGGTTTCCCCTCTTAAATACCTTGATCCAGGAAGTGCTGACTGGCCTGCCCTCGGCCAGAGATGGGTCTGACTTTTACCTGGGCTGGGGGAGGGTCTGGAACTTTTGCAAGGAGCCACTCCAACAGTACCTTCCCTGCTAACAAAAAACCTCGCCACACTCAAACTCATCACAAGCAGATTAAATCTTGCACTCAAGGCCTGCCAGTAGAGCTATGCTGGTTTATTCCTAAATTATCACTGCAAGGGAAAAAACAAATCAAACCAAACAAAACCAAACCAGAAACCTAAACAAAAACCCCACAAAACAAGAAGCTGGGGAACACTGAGAGCAGAGATCCCCAACCCCCAGAGAAGACAATATACTCCAGTAATGATAAAATTATTAGAGAATTTACTTACCAAGCTCTAAGTGTAACTGCTATTTACAGAACAGATTTCTATAACCATTCAGTTTTGCTCATCTAGAACAACTTTCCACTGAACAGAAAATTTAGAGACACATATACATACATATCCTCTCAAATACATGTGGATAGTTGGATATATGTTTCATTTAGGACAGCATTCACTTTCTAAATCAAAGGAAAGCGGCAAAATCGTTCACTGCTTTTTATTTCTCCTGAACTGGCCTTTTTCTTCTCAATATTTTTTTCCCCGTCATAAAAACTTTTGCCTGGCAAGCAAGACTGAGGTGTAAACAGCTACAGCCTGACAGATCCAAACAGCTGAAAGCAGCTGAAAGCAGAATTTCACTATGGCAGGTGCTGAACAGCTTTGTCCATAGTCAATGAATGCAATGCTACCTACAATAATCAAGAAGATGTATTGAGGTTTTAAAAACAAATAGATAAACATCTAGGTACACTACTATAAAACAACAGTAAAAAAGGTAGGGTGGAAGAGTTCTGTTTAAGTGCCAGCAATCCTGTAACTGAATGAAAGGTGTAACATTAAATTTAGTATTAGCAATATCTAAATTTAAGCATGGTTTCTTAAAGAGAATTGCTTATAATAAACACCTACCTTACAGAATATTGATTCCATCATAACTGGTTATTTATAACATATAGTTTAGCATTATGGAATAAAATGTTTTAAGATCAGATTTCACAGAGTCGTTTCTCTCTTTAAAATACAGAGTCACAGAGTGGTTTGCGTTGGAAGTGACATTAAAGAACATCTGGTTCCAACCCTTCTGCCATGGGCAGGGACACCTCTCACTAGACCACGCTGCTCAAAGTCCCATTCAACCTAGCCTTGAACACTTTCAGGAGTGGACCACACATAACTTTACAGGGCAACTTGTTTCAGTGTTCTACATCATCCTCATGGTATTTTTTTTCCTTATTTCTAATATAAATTTACCCTCTTTCAGCTATTACACTATTTAAGGATGTGATTTAATTATATGTCTAGATAGTTCAGTGTACTGGGAAAACATATCTTAAGTTTAAATTTCTCTATTTTATGGATATTTTTTCATAGCAATAAGTGAAGTGTTAAGCTATGCTCTTCACTGTGCTTTACATATGTGTAAGTTTTCATATTATGTAACCTATTATCATGATATAGTATATTATTACATAATACATAATTAAATATAATAAATTTTTATGGAACCTATTAGTGCAACAAGTAATTAATGAAAATTCAAAGGTCCTCTTGATCTCAAGCACTGTGCCTTAGTGATTTCTGTCCAGTGGTTATGAGTAAGCACTTACTATACTACTTCACTTCATATAGAAGCATGCTACGTCCATTATAATCAAGTTGACTGAAGCCAATAAAACAATTAGTAATTGCCTATGTCAGCAACGTTGCTCAGAAAACTTCAAGGTTGTACAATAGAATACAGGCTAATGCAAAATAAAGAGAACACAGCAAAACAGGATGAACTCATTATGAAACTTTTATGCAAATTATGTATTTTGATATAGCAGAATAAAATTAAATATTAATTCTTAGCAGCAGCAGTTGTATTTAATCAATTATGTAGTGTTCAAGAGGTAAACCTTACAATCTGTCCAACCACAGAGAATCAATACAACATTTAGGGCCTGCTATCTGTCATGAACAACTCTGTGTCAAGGAACAGAAGCATTATTTTTTCAGAAAACTCCATGGCTACATTAAGTGAGTACACTCATCCAGACTAGTGAGCTCTCCTGAGAGAAGGTAGCTCTGCCAAGCAACCACAATATCTCACAACATTCTTCAAATACTGCATGTTCTGGAGAGCAGACCAGAATTCACACTACATGCCTCTCCTAAAGGAGCTGATTGTGATCAGTTTTGCTTATCTAAATTAGCGTTTATATATGCATTTCCTATAAGGCTACTTGTGTCAGAACGCATCAGTATACACAACTTCCAAGGTGATCCTTCCTTAACATTTTCCTCTTCCTCTTCCCAAAGAGCATATTCAGTGTCCTTGGAATTACAGCCACTTTATACTGTTGAGAAAGGTACCATCAATCCAAAGAAAATGACATTATTTCCATGGCAAGATAAATTCCCTGCTGAAGACCATAGCTGAAGCGTTTTGTGCACCAGACAATAACATCAAATCTCACCCTGCTACAACAAAATCAAGATTGGGTTATTACTGTGCTAACCCTTTCTTCAGCATACGTTTTTTGATCCAAGATTCCTACAAACTGATTTTGTTTGCACATTGTTAGATCTTAAAAGGAGGACCAATCACCGAACAGGGTGCTTAGACCGTGCCAAAACTTAGGCCATTTCAAGGCATTTCATTCAGAGTATGTAGTGAGCCACAAAAAAAGTCACCAGAGTTTTAGATATGTTGTATTCCCTCAAGACCAAACATTACCACGGGTTTCTTCATAGAGAAGCTGCAAATAAAAGAGTGCATTTGAAAACTAAGAACACTGGACAAGGAGGGCAACCTTTCCCTTCAATGAAAACTCAAGAACACTGGACAAGGAGGGCAACCTTTCCCTTCAATGAAAACTCAAGATTTGTGATGAAGGGTTTTTTGAGCACTTTTTGTTTTCTTTCTATCAAAGGCAAAAGGGAAAGGAAAGTCTTTGTAGGGTGTCATTCTGGAAACTGTACTTTTACTTCTTTGAGATAGGCACTCTGCCCACTGGGATACAGAACACACCTGAGTTTGTAGATACCCGAATTCCCCCTCAACCCTTAAAACTAATTGTCCAGAAATAAATAACTGCAGGAAAAAGAGATTCATCTTCTGGTCATTTCTGTTCTTTGTCCTTAATTAGATGCTTCTACCAATATAAGGATGATCAGATGCAGCTAAGAAAAATACTGTAGATGAAAGATGAACATGTGTGAACTTTTTTTTTTCCAAGTGTAGTTGACCTGTTTATAGATGCAAAAAATTACTTGCATGTCTCGAGAGCATTCACAAAAAAAAAAAATCACTTAAGGATATCCCAAAAGGCTATTTGGAACTTTCCTTTTTTTCAGTTTATACCATTTTAATTATTACATTGGCATAAAGATACAATATTATATGGCCAAGAAGACACATCACACAGGCACATAAACAGAGAAAAGCTGAAGATAACTCTTGAAGGCATGTTTGTACGAAGTGTTTGTCACGCTATTTTGAGTAATGAACAAACATATAAAAATTAAACTGTAAGAACAGATAATGTACAGTCAGGGAGAGAATAAATTACGCTGAATAAACAGCTCACACCATCATACAGAAACTGAAGGAAATACCAGAGTTATTCATTTACACAGGAAGAATTCAGATCCCAGAAGTTAAAGATTTTCAAGTACTCTCAATTGGAATGGCCTGGGCCTTGAAGATCAAAGTGACAAAGCCCACTATCCTCTTCTCACACAACAGTGATTCTCATAGCTGCTTGTGAATGTTACATTTCTCCCCTCATATACACAATAATCTGCTATAAAGAGGCCCATAAAGAAGAACGGAAATATCTTTTGAATCCACAATCATGAAAGAACAAGTTTCACGTTCACTTCTGGTAGCAGAAGTAGCAGCTCTCCACCTCCAATTTTCCTTTTCTCCAAAGAGACCCCACTACCCAAGTAGCAGAACCACAGGCATGCTATTGCTCTGCAGAAAGCCCGCTTGCAATCATGAGGTGTCTACAACCTGTCAGAAATCTCTTCTGCCTTTCTATGTACACACTTACAACATAGAATCACAGAAATATCAAGGTTGGAATTGCCTTTAAGATCATCAAGTCCAACCTACAGCCCTACACCACCATAACACTAAACCATCTCCTGAAGTGCCATATCCAGCCGTTTTTTAAACACATCCAGGGATGGTGACTCCACCACCTCCCTTGGCAACCCATTCCAATGCTTCAACCATTGTATGTAGCATTCCTGAAGAAAGAAGTTATGGATGGGATAGGCAACCCAAGGACTCGGGGTAATGGATATAGAAGGGACAGAACAATCCACAGAACAGAGCTGAAGTTCAATCCCTTTGAGGAAGCACCCACATAACAGTCTTGTGAGGAAAGCCCTTGTGCTTATGCCAGGGAACCAGCATGTTTGGGTGCTTCTCTGACATGTTTCTACACTCATGTTCACAACATGGGAAAAAAACACAGAGAGCTAGAAATCTGTGCACAGTTACAGGGCTACACCCTCATTGGGATCACAGAGACGTGGTGGGACACACAGGCAGCGTGCTGTGATGGGCGAGTACAGACTTTTTGGGAAGGACAGAATGCAAAGGTGAGGAGCAGAAACTGCCCTTTGCAAGAGGGAGCAGATGGAACACAAAGAGCTCTGCCTTGGGACTGGCTAGGAGTCATCCAGCAGCTTATGGGTCAAGCAAGGCAGGCCAGCATGGGTGCTGCAGCAGCAGGTACCCACCATGGACCTCCCACTAAGGAAGAACTAGATGAGTCGAAACAACTGGAAGAAGCTTCACATTCACAGCACTGGTCTGCATGGTGGACTCTAGCCTTGCAATATGCTTGTTTGCATCTTACTGCTGCCTGTTATTCTTCAAAAGCAAGTATTCATCACAATCAAAAACCTACCCAAACTAAACACAGGACTTGGTAAGGGATGGATGTTCAGAAAAGTCCTATTCTTAACTTTGTACTAGTCCTGGTAAGTCTTTAACCTGCTTGGTCTGGAGGGAAGTAACTCCCAGCTTTACATGGTGCATCGCTAGAGCCAACAAGCATAAGGAAGAGTAACAAAAAGTGAATGGACCCAGTTGTGAACATTGTTTTGCTGCTGCTCTTTTATGTTCAGGAAGTCCCATATCAAAGTTTATGATTAAAGACACCTCTGGGTTGTCAACAACATAACAGAGGAAATAAACAAACAAGTGGGAAATTCTCCAGCACCTTTATGTTGTTTTTCACCGTTCCTAAGAAAATTATTTGAATAAAGAGGTACTGTGTGAAAACTGCAACAGCCAAATCAAAGCAAAAAAAATCCAAAGAATAAACCAGGCAAAATCTGCAAAGATAGACGCAGTACATTGACATGGTCTAGCCAGTTTTGATTAAGCCAAGGCTGCTAAGTGATAATCCCTAAGGAGCACTTGTCTAATATGCAAGACAAATAAGCAGGGTGACTAGAGAGTAAAAAACCACCTTGAAAATGAGAAAGCCTCCCTAGGGACAACAACTAGATTTCATATATCTCCAAAATCTGTAAAACATAAAGAATAAAAGAAATTTTCCCTAAACTTCTCATATCTAGGATGACACCTGTAGTTCATTTGGGTTTTTTTTTCTAATTAAAATATCAATTAGTTTCTGCAGTATTATAAAGCCTTCTGAAACACTTTTCATAGGAAAAACCCTACCGTGATCCAAATTGCTGTGTTTGTAAGATACATATTTTTCGCTTCTTGCCTTTCTATATTCCCCCTTTTTTTTCATATAGCATTAAGTCTGTCCACATTTTAGTTCCCAATGTGCTCCAAACTGAGAAAGAAGTGACCTTTGTCTACTGTCAGAGAACTGTCTTTTAAGGCTGATCAGTTCGCTCTATCACTCACAGGACTGTCGTCTTGAAAATCCATGAACTGAAGGTGGCACGGTCATGCCCTGGTCACCATGCTCGCTCATCAAAAACAAAGATAACTTGATGTGCCGGGATCGGTAAGAACAAAGTATCAGGTAGTTGACAATGAGACAAGAAGATGGTTGAGTGTGATGCAAGAGAAGTTATATTTCAAACTGAGAGACAGGGACAGCTTTTTCCAGGCGGGTTTGATACATTTTTCATTTGCAGTATGTGCTTCAGATTAAAATAAATGAATAAATAAATTCCGTATTTTCAGAAAACATAGTAAGGTGCTGAATAAGGAAATGCACACTTGCCTGTGAGAAATTCTTACATCTCATCCTCCCATCTTTACTGGGTTCATATTGACCTATTTGCTATCAGAAAACTTTCTGCTAAGAGATACAATGCTAACATACTGAAAAATACGACTGCCGAGTCACTTTCTACAAATATGGCTGACCCATAACACAATGACTTATAGAACATCTTCATGAAATTGTGTTCCAGTAACCCACACAGCAAATAAGTGCACCTGTTTGGCTGATCTGCTGTCCCTGGTCCATCCTTCCACCAAGCCTTTCAGCCTTGCTCCAACAATACCCCCGGTTATTAACTCACGTTAAGAAATAATAGTTGAAAGGAAAGTGTTGATGAAGTATCTTTTCCTACAACAAGTACTTGCAATAAAAATAACTTGCCTAGTGTAGTATTTCCCTGTTAAGTGCTGTAAATTTAAGGATTAACCTACTAGCTCTTTTATTGCTCGCATTTCCCTTTCCATTTAAATTCTAGCACAATTATGCCATACCACTGCAACTCAGCTACTCTCTTCATTTTAGCAAGGACCTCAAGAGCAAAGGAATGCAAATATTGACCTAGTAAAGACACACCTTCTGAGATATTTGTTGAATGTGTAGCAAGTTGTAATGCTCCATGCCACCTTGTAATCAGAAGACAACAACTTCCATATACACAATCTTGTAAGACTTTCTCTTTTATTCTTCTTAGTCACGTGAACTTGCCTTAGCAAACTGAGGCAAGACTACTGCTGATTTCTCAGCTCACTTGAGTCCTGATATACAAAACATGCTCAAAGATTTTATTTCTGAACATACATTAAAGTGCAGTTTACAATGCAATGTGTAATTAATTTATCTTCTTAGCAGCTTTCCACGCTGGGAATCCAGCCCTGAGGATGTATCTGCTTAGCCTTCCACAGAGAAGGAATTGTAAGCATTTAAATATAAACTTTCCTCATTTTGCTTCCATATTAAGCTTCTGAAATCCCTATTTTCAGTTTGGGAATCTTGTGACACACTAAATGAGCCATTAATGTCTCATACCCTAACCCTATTAATAATCTCTGCTATACTTTCAGTGTACCTTGGTCAGGCAAACAGAATCTCTAAAGCTTCTTACACAAATAAACAAGGCCACAGGCTGAGCCCTGTGATACAGGCTGCACCTGGAATCTCTCATGATTTAGGGTGATATCTGTGAAAGTTTACTTAGTGGAATCACTTTTAACGCACTCTCAAGTTTGTCTCAGTAGCAGGACCATCTTTTTACTCTAGGGAACAGTAAGTAGGCAAATGCACTTTTATTCTATTTGGTCTCACACACGGCAACACAGGATGGGTGCAGTCTGAGGTGAACCTCATGCTCAGCACTCTTCAATACTGGGCTTCTCTTCTTTTCTTTTTTGTGTTGGGAAAAAGACAGTCCACTATTTTTCTCCCTGGACCTACAGAGCCCTCCTAGGGAAGGGGGAGTGAAAGGGAAGAATTTTTCACTGCCTGACAGGGAAATTTCCAGTAGTAGAACAAAAAGACAAATAGCAACTACATGTGAACAAGACGAATCATAGAATGGCCTAGGCTGGAAGGGACCTTAGAGAGCATCTATTCCAACCTCCCTGTCATGGGCAGGGACGCCTCTCAACTAGATCAGGCTACTCAAGGCTCCATCCAACTTGGCCTTGAACACTTCCAGGGAGCGGGCAGCCACAACATCTCTGGGCAATTTATTCCAAAGTCTTGCTGCCCGCGTACTGAAGAATTTCTTCCTAAGGTCCAATCTAAATCTATTCTCCTTCAACTTAAACCCATTTCTCCTTGTCCTATTGCTGGCCGCTCTTGTAAAAAGTCCCTCCCCAGATGTCCTGTAGGTTCCCTTCAGAACAAAAATCTCAGAGCCAAAGCTGCTTCCTCTCTCCCATCTGTGCATTATGCTTCAGTTTCACTGTTTGCTCGTTCTCTTCCTCAGAAAATATCAGGCATTATCACGCAGCATCTTAATCTCATCTTCCCAGGTCTTGAGAGCTAGATGCACGATTGGAACGAAAAAACAGACTGGAAAATGAATGGGGAACTTGGCCTTATTCTGGATACAAACTCACGCTGCTTTTCATGGGACAGGTGGGATGAAAGAATAACAGGGATTTCAGAAAGAGCTGGAAGCCTAATCTACATGTAACACTTATCTCCATTCACAAAACAAATGCAAACAAATTATCAAAAGAGTGACAATAAAAATCATGAGTAGTTTGCAGACAGCATTGTTTGCATGAGTGAAGAGCAAATATGAGGCATTCTAAAATAAAGCATGGAACTACAAGACGTTAGCACTGCTTCCTTGCCTGTATATAAGGAAGATTACCTTACAGGAAATCCAACCTATAAATAATAATGAGTCACTTCCTAAAATTTGTGTCAAACAACGTGGTGATAGAAGCAAGGCATAAATTCTCAAGTTATTTTCATGAATACAGACACTTTGTGTATACAGTTATATGTACACACTGCTCAGCAGAGCAAGTTAGCTGACAAAGACCTAGGAGTAGGCTGGCCATGCAACCTCCTTCTCTCCAGTTTCAGTTATTCAGAATTAAGTTGTTAACATGACTTCCTTTAAGATTATGTGTTTGAACTCTAAGTTCACAAAGAAACAGTAACTTTCTATTCCAACCCCTACAGAGCTTAACTGCCCAACTAGGGCTCCACACTCACCCACGTCACCTTCCCTCTCTCATAGATTTCCTTGAGACAAGTCCCATATCAGAACTTGAAAAAAGAAAGTGAAATGCTGAGAATTCCTCCTCCTCCTCTCCAGCTCCTTCTCCAGAGGGAAGAGAACAACTCTATCACCTCTTTTTCTCAATTTCAAGTGCAGTAGAGCCTGGGGGTGGTACTTTAAAAAGGGAAGAGAAAAGCAGACAACAGGTTGCAATTCCAACCTTAATACCACCAGAAACACCTTCTCACTTCATGCTTGACAACCAACTGACTTAGCTCAACCATGGCTAAATACTGGAAGGTGAATAAAAGCAGCATCCTAAAACTATCTTCATACGGTTCGACAAACATAACATATCCTGTCAGACTCACACCTAAAGCTAAAGGACACAAGAGGTTGAGAGAAGTTTGATTAAAAATAAAATCTATCGTCCAAACTGCATACAACAATGTAAATGTCCCTCTGTAGAACTGATTTACCAGAGAGGCAGAACTATACAAAATACTAAATGTCTAACTGACATTAAATTACACTCGTAGATCTCATATAAAGGCTGAAATGCTGACTCTGAACAACAACCAGAGAGAATAATCCTACCTGAAGTATGTATGGAAATTTAAATGATTCTGAATCTTTATATTGAAATATATACATGTTTATTAAAACTTTGTATGAAGATTTCCCCCACATTTACTGTCAGATAGGATACTTTGCTAATATTCCATATGTTTTACCACATATTGTACTACATACTTTCTGCATATTAAATATTTACAAAATTCTTTACATAAATTCATGGATAGTCATTAACATTTTGCTAGCAGTCTCATGGAAAAGCCTCATAGCTTAAGACTACAACTGAGAAATCAGCAGAAGCAAAACGGTGGTCTTTGCTTTAGCGAGCTATTTGATGAACTAAGCTGAATTAAGAACTGACCGCTACTAAAAGAAAGAAAACTCCTACTCTCACCCTCCTTCCCACCATCTCTCTGCCACCAACCACTTGCCATCCTTTTACTTCCCCCTCCCCTATTCCAAAACATAAGATTACTTTTTGTCCTCTTCTCCCATGCTTTTCTCCTTTGGGCCAGCTCCAATGCTTTTCTGTTCATAAATTAAACCAATCAAACATGCTACCCTAGCAGAATAATTTTCTTACATTGTCATGAGCTGTATCAGCTTACTAGGGCAGTCAAAGTACCCTCAGGCACAGCTTCAGCTAGAAGGGAAACACAAAATTGTGAGCAGGAATAGGGGAATGTGAAAAAGAGTGTTCATTTGGTTCAAGCAATCTTATGAAATTGTATTTATCAATTTTTAGCTAAGATGCAGGAGGAAGAAGAGTATCATTGCTTTAGGACTCCCACTTTCCCATTAAGGACTACTTCTTTATCCCCAAATTTTTTCCCCTCACTGACTGTACCCTAATATTTGACTCATTTTCAGGACCACTAATTTATCAATGTCAAAAAAAACCCCACATTTGGTGAGAAAGGAAAATTCCCAGTCGCTTGTAGCTGATATTATAGAAAAAAAATAGTAGGAACTCTGGTGTTTCATTTTATCAGCTGCTCAAGCTCCACCCTGCCAACAAATCACTTTATCAGCATTTTCAGTAATATTAGCTATGCTCAATTTGTAATAGACCTTTTCCCTTCAAAATTCCCTTAGCCTAGAATGTAAGCCCAATGCTTTCTCTTGGAGTATTCTTGAAAATGCTGATGTTTTTCCCATGTCAGATTCTCCTCTCTTTTAAGATGAATGCAACCTCCATTTTCATTCTCTTAAAAGAAATCCCTTTCTTACTGAAGAAGATCCAAGCACTATAGGTGCACCGAATAATACTGTGTGCTTTAGCAGTAGCCCAGGGCTTAAGAGACTCTGTCTCCCTCTGACCTACTTTTCACTCTGCATGTAGTTTTCTGAATCAGAAACACTAAGACTTATGTGAGTCGAAAGGAAAAGCCTGGTTAAGATGGGTGAATTCATGTTACAGCCCAAACCAGACAGGAAGTGTATGTATCAGTTAAGATGTCCAAGCATGGGGAGAAAAAAAATCCAACCAAAACCCAACAAAATAAACACTACAAGTATAATTATTTCCAGAAATTATTAGCAATGGTTGCTCTTTGCTGTCTGTATTAATGCATGAACACCTGAAGTGTGTTCTAATATGAAATACCCACATGTAGCAATACTAACTTCTGAAAAGAAACTGAGATATTCAAAACTAAAAAGTATGCAAAAACAAGTGTATCACACAGAAGCCAAATTTGTCTCTTGGAGACAACAGCACTGCTTTTAGAACTGGCTTGTAAATAATTAGATATCCAGAAGGATTATGCACATTGACTTGGGAAGGAATACAACATAACATTTCTAGAGTTAACTTGGACTTTTAAGTTTTACTCTTCTAGTATGAAGATGTATCTTTGCACATAACCTATGCAAACTACTGAATTCCTAGTAGTAGCAACTTTAGAAAAACATTGTCCAAGAGACTTCTTAACAACTTACAGAAATTATAGCACAAAAGTTATTGTAGTGCTACGTTAAATCATGATGGTGTGCATTATGGGTATTTCTGTTGTGATTTAAAGGTGAGGGGTGTAGCTATGCCATAATAGTATTATTGATGATCTTTAAAATCAACATTTTGCAAAGATATATTGACAGATCATTTAGTAAGTAGGGTCTTTGGAGAACCACTAGGAAAAGAAAATTACTGACAATTCACAAGAGAAAGGAGTTGCATTAGAAGTGAACAACAAAATTTAGATTCATCATCAAGTAGAATGCTTGGCTTGGAAGAACATGTAAACAATCTGTATTGAACATATCTAAAGGCAAGACCTCTTGTAAGCATAAAGTGCCTGATTTGGGAGTAAAATGACCTTGTTTACTAGTGTCCTAGATGGTACTTACAAACTTGTAAATGCTCCAACTGATTACTCTCAAACATGTGCAGGGACCAGGGTCTAATAGAGGGTATCACTATTTTTTTGGTTTTTTAAAATGTATTCTTCAGCAGCACATATAAGAAAACAATTCCTCATTTAAAAAAAATAAATGAAAAACACATACATAGGTGTCAGGAAAACAATAATAAATCTAAGTCTCATAGTTCTCCCCCAAAATAGTTCTTGCTTTTTCTGTCAAGAAGCTCAATACAGCAAACTGAAGTTCAAAATCTGACCAAAAAAGAACAGATGATGCAGTCTCTTGAAATTGTAACCGCAGCCACAAGAAGAGCAAAGTAAAAATGTTATGATGCAGATCAGCCTAGGAACACTCAAAATCACTAGACTCCAGAGAATATTTATTCTGTTGTCATAGAGCCATGCCAGTTCTACCTTTTCTATTGGACGGGTGTATTGGGTTTGCCTGGCTGGATTTCAGTGGCAGGGCGGGGAGGTTGTAGGGGTGGCTTCTGCAAGAAGCTGCTAGAAGCTTCCCCAGGTCTGATAGAGCCAAGCCCAGCCAGCTCCAAAGACGGACCCCACTGCTGGCCAAGGCTGAGCCTATCAGTGATGATAGGATAGGAACACCTCTGTGAAAGCATATTTAAGAAATGGGGAAAAAAATAGAGAATGGCGTCACGTGACAACTGTCAGAGAGAGAGAGGAGTGAGAACATGTGAAGACACCAAAGGTCAGTGAAGAGGAGGATGTGCTCCGGGCGCCAGAGCAGAGAGTCCCTGGGTCATGGTGAAGACCATGTTGAAGCAGGCTGTTCCCCTGCAGCCCATGATGGTGACAGGGTGTAGATGTCCACCTGTGGCCCATGGAGGACCCCCCACAAGAGCAGGTGGATGCCTGAAGGGGAAGGGGTGTGTGACCCCATGGGAAGACCACGCATGGAGCAGGCATGCCAAAGCAGGTTGACTGCAGGACTTGTGTGATGCCATGGGGGACTCATGCTGGAGCAGTTTCCCCTGAAGGACTGTAACATGGAGAGACTCACGGTGGGGCACTTTGGGATTGTCCCTCGTGAGAGGACTCACGTTGGAGAAAGTGTGTGAAGATTGTTTCCTGTAAGAGGGACCCCACAATGGACCAGGGGAAGAGTCAGTCCTCCTGCCCTGGAGGAAGAAGCAGTGGTGGAAACGACATCGGATGAACTGGCCACAGCCCCCATTTCCTCCTGCGCCACTCAGGGAGAGGAGGTGGATAAACTGGGATTGCTGTTTTGCCTGGGAGGAAGGGAGGGATAGAGGGAAAGTGTTACTTTTTAAGATCTGTTTTTATTTCTCACTATTATTCTCTGATTTGTTCTTTAATAAATTTAACTAATTTCCCTCAAATTGAGTCTGTTTTGCCCAGGATGGTAGATGTGGGTGATCTCCCTCTCCTTACTCAAACCATGGGCCCTTCGTTATATTTTCTCCCCCTGTCTGGCAGAGTAGGGGGATGATAGAGCAGCTGTGTGGGCACCTGGCTGCCAGCCAGGGTCAAAAAACTACAATGGCATTTTCCAGATTAGACCACCTACTTACCCAATCTCAAATTATATCCTTCAACGCTGGGGGAAGGCAAGCACACAGATCCCATGATTTGGGCTGTAAGGCTGGCATGGGGTATTTCTTCTAAAGAAATCAATCGCTTCCAGTAAAAAGCAGACGCCAAGCCATTTTATATCCACCCCTGCAAAGGGCTATACAGAGAAATAGACTAAAATGGGGTTAAATGTCACCACAGTCAGTTTCGTCTGCATTATTCAACAAGGCATAGATCTGAAATAGTACTAAATAGTATGTTCTACGTACCCTAACATATCCACAAGGCATTTTTGGACATATGGTTGCAGATTCAAGCAGAGCATTGAAGAGTATCACAGATGCTGAATTACTCTCCAGCAACGTTCTAACGTTTGGTCAAAGTAGTTGTCTAAATACCTACTTGGGTCCAAAAATTTGGGGCACATATTGTGTTTAAACGCTAGCAACAGCCTGGGTCTCTACTCAAACTGCAACAGAAATGCAATACAGGTACCTTTCTCAATGCAACTTCCGAAACACAAATACTTAAAGAATATATTTCTTTCCAGATGCAACTAAACAAAACGAGAAACAGGTAGATGGAAGTGTATCACAAAGGTGAACACAATCCAAAAAGTGTTCAGTGACTGACTGTTTTCCACCACCAAAGAAATGTGACTTCTCCAGTGCTTCCCAGCATAATCTTGGTTTAGCTGGACACTAACTCCTTTGAAAAATTGAATATTTTGACAGAGCAGTAAGAACTGAATACTTGGAAGTACAAGCAATACAAAAAAAAAACAACCAGAAAATGTGCACTAGCTCAAAAACAGCCTTACAGCTCTATACGTATTTTGACCGTAAGACAGACGTTAAAAAGATGATGCCTAACTTCTTGTGATTAAGGAATAGTTTTCCAAGGAGCTGTAAATTATCAATAAACCTTTCTCGTATTCAAATTTAGGATAAATTGTGACTCTCTTCTATCTATCTGTTTTTACCAGACACATCCTCAGATGATGAGGAAGACTGGTGAGCTAGGTTCATCTAATGTGTCTCCACCCGAGAACTGCTTGCAATTTTCTCACTTAGGAGAAAGACCGCACAGGATAGTTAAAAATCCAATCCACACATGCAATTCCTTATAAAGAAAATATAGACACTTGAAGTGAAACTTCTGTAGATGATTCTCCCTAAGGTCATAGCTCTGATCTATTCAGCTTCTACGTAAGACTCTACACACTGAAATTGCAGCTATATCCACTTTCTTCTTGGTTTTTTTTATCCCAGCTTTTTCAGACACTGAAGCTGTGCTCTTTTGTTACATGCTGTTTCTTTTTTGTTAAATGCTGTTTAGCAAGAAATACAGAAACCACTCTTGGGGCAGACACCAGAATTCAAGTCTGTCTTTAAATAATCACAGGTGTACTCTCATTTTAAGAATCCAGAATGGAACTGTAATCCAGTGCTTGCATAATCAGGACAACTCCCATTGGAGCTACAGACATACACTGGCTATCTAATGCAATTTCTATGCTATTAAATAATACAGGAAAGCAAATGCTCTGCAGGTTTGCTAAAGTCTATTCCACTCTGCTCCCCACCCCCTACAACAAGAATGGCAATACCTAAACTGTTTAGAGCAATGAGTTTTGGAATATATCAATGCTTGAGCATTGTTACAAAGAGTACCACTCTAGGCCAAAATGATGCCAAGATGAAAACTAACAACCAACCAATACAGAACACAACTTGAGTCCTGGCAGCAGTTTACATTAAGTATAGAAGCAGCTTTAACTCTTAAAAATGTTATTGATTCTACCTAAACCCAGCGAGATTCAAAACTTATTTTTGTCTAACTGACATGACTTAATTTTTATACTGATCTCAGTATAAAAATTTACACTAAGATATTCATTATTAGTGTCTAAAACTTTGACTTCATTTTCTTATTTTTTCAGTCTTTTTTCCAACTTTCCTTAATTAACATGTTTGCGGTACTTTTTGCTTCAGAACCTAGCAGGCACATTACAGCCGCTTCATGACTTGTCTGCCTTCATTATTTAACTGCAATAAAGTGTGTATTAAAAGGAAGAGTTTCAAACTAAGTAATGCAGACTTTCCACCAAAGGTAGTAAGTTATTTGAATTGTGTCCTAAGTGTAGTATTTCCCTTAATGTAATCTAAAGGTATATGTTCTCTAATTCATTAAATTCTACTGGATGAAATAAAATTTCATGCTCTGATTTAAAAAAAACAACCCACAATTCAAATAGAAAACTCAGATATCTGTGGTCTAGATGTATTTTTTTTATTTACAACTTAAATTCCATTTAGTAAAATTCAGTACACCTTGAATCAAAAAGTATTGTTCTAAAATTGTTTCCTTAAATACTTTAGATACCAGTATTTGTACACTGGGTTTAACAGACAAATAATATAGCAAGTACATAAATATAAAAGGCATATATGAGTTCATTATATATTTATCTAATTTAAGCAGCTTCCACTGAGCATGATCAACTTTAAAGTTATTTGTTAATCCTATTCACCTGCGGTAGTGCAGACACCTCCCCCCACCTTGGGCCGCATCACCATGTCGGTACCAGCCACTGTGTTATTGTTTAATTACAAATTCCAACAGGCTGGAACAACTTGGCACTTTATGACTTTGATCAATGATGAGGCAAGTGAGTTGAAGCAGCCTAGTACCTTCCAGTCCTGGGTAGAAGAACAAGTTGGAATGATTAGGCACTCCCTCAACACACCTGCAGCTTCTGGTTGATGGGAAATGTATAGAAAATCCTCCGGCCTAAATCACAGACCACTTTGAAGAGCGCCAAGATTGCCTGACAACAGTGAAACAAAGCATCAACCAAAGTCTATCTTGCTGCAACTCTATACATATCAAACCTAAGGTGAGGTTCCTTGAAGCTCTCCAGGACTGGAAGAGGCTGTGTCTCTGTATTTCCTCTTAAGCTGGGATGCCTCTCAGGCCAGACTTTGGTCATCTGCTGGTGAAGCAAAGGAAAGGAAAGACCGCCTGTCTGCAAAGACTGACAACAAGGGAGACCATACTCTTGTAATAAGCCGCTAAAGATATGAGTAATTCACTATCTTTAAGGTTTTGCAAAATCTTAAATATTACTGGGTCACAACATTTACTATAAGCTGCAGAAAGGGGAAACATCTTAATCATATGTTAACTGCTATACTGGTATGTCTTTTTGCCTAGTGAGCTTTGTCAAATCCTGCCTAAATCACTGCATTGATTATAACCAATTATTATTAACTAATTAAGCATAGCTATAAAACCACAAAGCCTGATTTTATAATTTGCTGTAATAGTATTAATGAACTTTAAACCGCTGCCATCTCAAAGTTATATACAATCCACAATGCCATGTTAGAGCACTACCACTGTAGACCACGTACCCAAATCCTTTTAGTCAAAAACCCAACAACCAAGTCTGGGACTTAGGGTGGATCTAGCCTCACTCTCTGAAGGCGTTCAGAGAGCAAGAGGGTCCAACCTGAATCTCATGAGTCAGCCGTAGGGCCACCTTTACCCCTCTTACTCCCAGTTCCTGGTAAATTCATCATAGACCAACTCCCAGTCAGTCAGTCTCTCTCTCCCCCCTACACAATCATTCTAGCCCAACCGAAGCCAATTTTCCCTCTGTATGTTTCTCTCACAATCATTCTAATCCAACCCCAAAGCAATTTGATTTTGTATATTTCTCCCATATAGCAAGTAATAGAGTGAACCTTGCCATCAAATTGAACCTTGATAAATCTCTGTTGAACTTTGCTAGATTCTATCAATTTAATCCAACTTTGTCAAATTATCATTCTACCTCAATAAAACATATTGCTCCTTTTCTATTCCGAGTGAGGTGCATTCCACTCATTCCACAGCAAGCAGGCCCCTAAATCAAGGTTTCACAAGTGATTTAAGATACTTAAAAGAGAAATCGCTCCTTCTGCAACATCGCCTCATTTTGAAATAATAAAATATAATCTAGGTATTTGACAATTATTTCTCTTATTTCATAGCAAACCAGAAGCTGACTAAACAAGAATATCTCCCCTTTCTGTTGCACACTTCTTTCCACTTGTGCTCTAAGTTTCTACAAGCCATAGCAAGCTCCTACAGAAAAAAATAGGTGGCAGCTGCTTGAATTGCCTCAGTAACACTAATTGGAATGCAATGTATCACAGTATTCACAAACGAAATCACAGAAGGACAAAAAGCTTTCAGTTCCACATCAAGGAGACAAATATTTAACCTCACCAGGTCTTGCTCACTTCCTAATATAACTATCTATGCTTTGCTGAAAAAGATACTTTGCACTCTTATCTAACATTCCCTGAAGTTAATGTAAAATCTCCACCTTCAACAGACTTTGGACCAGGTCTAAGCCAGATGCACTAAAGAGCTAACGATGGGAGTGGTACCAACTAAGAACTTCCCACAGTCTAAACTCCCTATGCACCCGCCTGCCAGGCTGTCACCCAGATCCAAATTCATCCATTGATTGCTCTCTTGGGTGAAATTCTACCAACACCAGTTGAGCTACATAGGCAAGGACCTAACAGATGGCTGAGTAAACGAGCTCTTCAGGAGTGAATGTAGATGGTGGGTCACAGAACAGAGCTGTCAGGGCATTCAAGCAGTCTCTAACTGATGGGGTTTTCTGAACATACATAGAAATCTCTGTGTTCAGACCTCTTTACTTAGAGCAAATGCCTTGGAGACTTGAAAATGAGACAAAACAGGAAGTTTTCTATAGTGTCAGTCTAGTATTTAGACTTTCAAATACATACATTTTTTTCATATATCCCCATTTTCAATTACAATATAGATGGAACTTAAAATTATGTAAATTGATCATCAGTTGCTACAAGCCTCTAAATAGAATTAATGAACTGATAAAAGTTATTTCTAAGTATTTGTGTAGATGAGAAAACTTCAGCAGTTGAGCAGACTGCAATACTGAAATCTGTTTGAATGCATGAGACATGACAGTGATTTCTCACAAACAATAAATTCCTGGTTTTATTACACAACTGTTTATTTTGTTGTCATAGGTTCATCTGATTTATTCTTATCTTTGCTAGTCATTCCACTTACATGGTTTCCAACATAGTTCTGAACTAATGTCACTATCTGGAGGCAGTAACTTCTCTGTGAAAGCCAAAGGGTTTAATATACATTTTCATTCTATCAATACCGAGCTGCAATTTACTCTGTTGTTTTAGTGAATTATACACAATTTCTATGCCAAGGTCAAATTCAGTTCTGTCACACAGGGGAGAATGGTGACATCTGAAAGTGCTTAGATAAAATTGACAGGTATGGGTAGAACTGTATTAAGACCCCATTTTCCACAGGGGCTACAGATCATAACTCACCCAACACAGAACAGGATTGGTTGCTTGCCCTCTAGACTCTCTCCCAGAAACAATATAGATTTCTTGGGTTTTCACTCACACCAGTGTTGTGAACTGATCTTATGGCTCCTTCCTCTGACCCCATTATTGATGCTTCTAGGAAAACAACTCTCACTGGAGTATTTCTTTAGCTTTTTTAGTTGGTGCTGCTGACAATGCACAGCATGAAGTTCTAATCATCCCATTTAAAATTTTAGACTCAGTTGGTCTGCCACTAAGTTGGTTTGTTTGGGATTTTTTTTCTTATTCTCCACACCTCAATTTGTCTTTCCATAGAAAAACCATATGGGTCTTCTCCAGACACCCTGGGTCATGTAGCTCCTGGCCAGGGCATCCCAAGATAACTCTTGTTTTAGCAATTCAGAGAGCTGAAGTCCAGGACCCATATTATTTAATTTATTGCATGTTTTGTACATCTGATGAACCCAGAAACTGTCTTTGGTATAATTGTGTGGAAAGCATGCTAAGATTCTGAAAAATGTCTTTGCATAAGAGAAGTTCTGCTGTGTATTTACTCCTGAACAAGTTATGAAGTGCGTAAAAGACTATCAACAAATCGTATAGCTGGCAGCGCGGGACAAAAGTGCCTGGATACTCCTAAAAATTAAATTGTTGCTGCTGCCAACATTTTGAAGAATTGCCTGAAGTCTTTTTTCCCCCTCAGATGTGCATCAGGCGATATGTACTGCAACACCGGAAGTAAGAACTCACTGCTGAAAAATTAATGCAATGAACAGTAAAGACTGATTAAAGCTTTGCTTCAAGCAAATATTTTTGTTTTCAGAAACCTTGTCTTAATGAGATGAAGGCTGATGACCACTGGATCTCTCAATGTCCATTTTCCACACATTTATACTACATTTTCCAAGGTACCTAAAAGTGACATCTTTGACACTCCAGGAGAATAATTTTCTTCTTAAAATACTAAGGTCTGCACTTATGAAAAGGTAAGTGACCCATCTGAGTGGAGACACAGCTATTATGATAGCATGGCAGGTGGTGAAATATTAATGCCATTTTCACATTCAGGAACACTTGCAGTACCACTTCTTCCAGTTTTGCCCCTGAGTGCTACTTAATGGTACATTTAGAATGATTGAAAGAGGACCCTGCACAGACAATAGAGATTTCACAGAAACTAGAAATGCATTTTATTTTCCTCACTGAGATATTTGCATTTACTCGTTTCACTGGAGAGTGTTTGCAATGGTTCATTACCAGGTACTTAATGATAAACTGTGCTGTCAATACCAAATTGCAAACAGCAAAAACATTAACGGCATGCCCCGTATGTTTTCAACAGTACCAACACAATTCAGTAACATGCTGCCACCTGAAACATCACTGACAAAAGGAAAACCCAACTACAAAATCTAGTGACATTATTATAAAACATTCATTTTTAACCAGCGCTGATTTTAGTTATGTATTTAATCTGGACACTTCTGAGTGTCTCCATTTCTGTTTTCAAAGTATCATATAAAAAGACAACGGAAAAGTGTCTTGTTTCTCTGCGTATATAAAGCCACACAGAAATAACTATCAGGTACTGCATATATCTTACACAGGTCACGCAAAGAGCAAAGGTCAGCTCAGATTTCAGGTTTTGAGAAACCACTGTAACACTGTGATAGCATAAGAATACTTAATTTAGGGAATCTAAATTGTCATTCAGATTTCTAATCTGTAAGTATACAAGTCCTGCAGAGGTAATGATCAACTTATTTTGACAGATAGTAAAGATTACGAAAAGTGAATACTACTGGTCAAACACTTAATCCAGGACTGACTATCAGCAGTATCACTCACAGCTACCAGTTTCAACTCCTTTTGCAGAAGACAAGGCCAGACTGGAATTGACTATCATGAGGTAAAAGTAAATTTGCTGTTTAAAAGGCTCTGCAACTGAGTTCTAACAGATGATAAAAATAACAGTAATAAAACCCAGGGAAGCAGATATTTATTTTTAACTGAGGAAATTATTAATATCAAATGTTAATCAGCACATTCAATAATGATAAAGCCTAACACAGTTCTAAGTGCCCTTATTTTTACCCTCCGATGTGCAAATCATAGACAAGCCAGCAATTTTAATTTCAGCACCTCGGTGTTTACAACGCTGATGTTCAGCCTGATAAACTCTACCAGCTTAAACTGCAAAACTTCGAGCTAAGAAGCAAAACTCAAAGATAATCTGAGACTTGCAAAAAAACACTCCTCAACTAAAGATAGCCAGCCCAATTTGCTTCAAGGTATAACTGAACCCCAAGAGCCTCCACTGACTTTTAAAGTGAAAACACCTGCACATATTACAGACCTCAGGAATACCTTTTGAAAACTTCAGTCTGGTATTGCTTTTGTGGAGCAATTCTTCACAATCAAAGTTATCCTCCAAGGAAGAATTTGTCTGCACAAAGAAGAAAGAATTTGTCCTCTCCTTATAGATGGGCACTGATCTACATGCCAATTATCTTCCAGTTTAAGAACACAGCAACATCAGACAACTACTGGATGTTTCATAAATCGATTCATGTTTACATATTTAGATTTAAGATAATTTAGATTTAGATTACCAATCTCCCGGCCCTACCATTCTCTGCAGGATTAAATGATGGTCATAACTACTCCAGACAGGCAGGCCTCATCAGGCAGGCTCTGAAAGTGATCAGCTTTGAAGTATAATTATAATCAGCTGCGAAACATTCTAAGAGGGCAGAATTAAAAACTGCCTACTGAAAAACAACTGGGCTATCTGTCATGGATGGTTCAGCTGTAACTTGGTTCTATATCTTTCTTTACTTCAAGCAGAAAAAGATTTCACTATAAGAGACTGTGCAAATAGTCACTGCTTATTAGAAGGGATCAGTACTTCTAATAAAAAAAAAACCAAAATATCACCAACCATAGATGTTTATGACACATACTCCATATATTCCCTTAGAGAGATGTGAAATACAGTGAAGAATATTCCAAATATTTCACATTGTTCATTTTAGGACTCCCCAGGGAGCCATCCTGGGTTAGCAGCCTATGTTCCTGAAACAGGCAATACATAGCAAAATAGAGAGCAGGTGGCATTGGAGGGGATTTAGGTGAGATATCCCATGTTCACAGGAGAGTCACTATAGTGGACATCTGTGGCCACTCACTGTTCCTGAATCTAGCAAGGCCACAAGACATTTATCCCACTCTGAGCACTGCACTTCAGGAGGCCCTGTAGCAGTTTGAAGAGAACAATAGAAAATTTAGGAAACACAGTAAGAATCAGGTTTTCTCTTTACAACAACTGATAAAAAAGCTTATCCTGTATTCAAGGATAACTGTGAAGAAAAAGACTGTCAGTGTCTCTCTTTTCCTGCTTGCAGTTTTAGAGGATTAAAAACACAAAACAACAAACACTGCTGGTAATGTCACACTCACCTCACTCTCCTAAATTCATAAATAGGGCAAACTTCTACTTGTACAGATACTTCATACATTGACACAGGACAGCTCTGGGGGGTACTGAATCTCCTTTACGGGTTTCCAGGAAAACAAACAGAATCACGGGATGTTTACCAGTAATTTAGGCTTGCGTCAGAGTGAGGAGAATAATATGATGGAAGTTATTTAACCTGTGGTCCATGACTGCTGCTGATCTTCAAAGAACCAAAAATACAAGGAAGAACATTCACCATGGGCCTAATCTCGACTAGAAGGGATATTTGGGGAAAATATCCCTTACAAATGGGAAAGGCCTCAAAGACAAGAGTAGCTGAATTTCATAAATCAGCTGAGACTGGCTCAGCAGCACACAACTTCCAGGGACCCTACACTTATGTCCCTCAATGGCTGTCCCACCCAAGATTCAGCTGCAGAATATAAACTCTTCCCTAAATCATCTAAGCAGCTGCCAAAAGACTCTTCAGTCACACTGCATTTAGGGGTGAATGATGGCACCCCATTTCCAGGCAACACTGCAAAGTTCTTACAAGAGCTATACATCACCTGTTGCAATTACCAAAGAGGGAACTAATATTATAGTGTATTCTTTATGTTTTGTTTCTAGTAGTTCTTTTCTGAATGCTCTCCAGTCTGTGCTGCCAGTTGGAATAGAAAGAAATGGATGTTTTCTGTGTTTCGCAGAGGAATGAATACAGAGCATTCAAACAATCTTAAATCATTCCAAGAAGAAAATTCATCTTCTTCTAAGATATTAAGAGCATATTTAATTCCAGGTCAGTAAGATCTTAAGTCACAACAAAATGGCCTTATGTATTTAATTATATGCAATTATGTACAATTTTATTAGGAAATTAAATGTTTTAATTTTTGTAATTTTCACAAGTTCTTTAACTTTTTTCTTACCTCCAAGTCTTATTCAACTATAACATTTGAGAAAACCAGACATATATTATTCTGCAGAAGTCTGAGTTGTGCAAAAAGACACAATGTGAAGCAGTTGGAAAAGGTACACAAAGAAACAAGTTTGAAACCATTAAGAATAAAGCAGCATTATCAGCTGGTGAGGTTTCCAGCTGTTTGGTTATTTTAGCATAACTATATGGATCAGTATTCATTACCAAGCTGTTATAAAAACAAATCCTAAAAAGAATAATCCAGGCTGGAAATGCATCTATAGTCATTGTTATGTATTTAAAAGCATCTTAATCTTGGCTTAAAAAAAACCAAAATAGCAGCATTTAAACACAATGCAATTAAAGTTTAGCACATGCCCAGATAAAATATCATCCTGAATATAGACATTTTACTGATCATGACTTTTACCTTAAAGGCAGATCGAGGCAATATAAACATTTTATTATTACTAAATGTAGATGTTGAATACAAAAGACATATTCGGCAATGATTGTAACTTTGAGTATTATTACAGAGCTAGAATCTAAAAAATAGACAATATGCAAGGGAGAGATTCGCAGCTAAGATTAAAGTTAATGACATTAAGAAATTTTAGATAAACTAATAATCTGCCACCCTAAATGTGTGTAGAGCTAAGTACTGTGACAGATGAGGTCAGGAACCTCTGTTCTTTGTAAAAAATAAGTTGACAGATATTAAAGGTAGTGAATTTAACCATACTTAGATAAAGTTTCTTGATCCCCAAAGTACTTATCTGTTAGAGGTTATGCCCTATAAATTAGGGAAAATAAAATTAAGAAGATGTGTAACATACAAATTTGTCTCAACAGTCTTATCACACTGTATAAACCTGCCACCAAAGGGAAAGGCAAACCCATAGCCAACCATTTCCAGCTTCACCGGGAGATTTCTTAGTTTCAAATCAAGATGAGACAGCATCATCATATACATTTACCAATCACTCCCAGAGATCTACAAGTGTATTTCAAAGTCTGGACTCCTCCTTTGAGATTATCTCAGATAACTTACCCTAAATTTGCTGCTATTACAGGAAATCTCACAGCCCCCAGGAGAACAGAGATTACAGCTTTTTTTACAGGGAGATTATCTCGAGATGGTTCACATAAACTGATGGAAAAGCTATTTAGCCATCAGAGAGGCAGATGCCCTTTGATAGCTTTGACAAGCTGAATGCATCATCTCAGCAATGCTCCGTAGGCCTGAAAGATAAATCGGGTTTATAAACACTTTGCTAGATGAAATCATCTTTGTCACTTGCTTGAAACAGACCCTTAACAGTCTGCAGAAAAGAATAAAAGTAAGCAGTTCTGAGTAAATCCCTTTTGCTTCTAAAAAATGAAGCAATGCAGGAATTGGAGAAAGGGACTAAAAAGCAGTATTTTAGAAAACAGAGACTTGTGACATAGCTCCTTTATATTGCTGAACAGATTGCTTTCTAGCCAGAAGTGGCACTTCAAATTGCTACAAAATTATTAATTGGTACTTACTGAAAAAAAGAACCTATAGAGTTCACCGAAGTTTTACACTGGGAGTTGCTTTTTTAATAACAAATCTGACCATCACATACATCCTACTGAAGTGAATACCTAGAATTTTGCATCTTTTTTTTTTTTCCCCCCCAAAATTGTTCTTTAAACTTGGCCCCCTCTTAGCCAGCAGCTGGACAAACTCAGATCATGTAAACTATAGTGAGACCTTACAGTGCATTGGCTAACACACTGTAAACTCTGCATACAAGAATCTTTTTATTTAACAGTAAATACATAAGTCCACAACACTTTGAAAAATCCTCAGTCAAACTAGAGCTGTTCTACACTGAGTCTGGTCTTTTACCCAATTTGTTTAGAAACTCCTCAGTACCTCCGAGAACGCATTTTGTCAACTTCAGGCCACCGAGGTGGGTGCTTTCCCAGAGGATGGTGGCTTGCAAAATACAGTTCACTTCCAACAGCTCCAGAAATTTTCTATTCTAATTTGAAGCACTTTGGACAGAATACATACGAACAGTCCTCAACCTCAGATTGCTTGTTACATAGTACCATTCTGCATAGAATATGGGCTATTTTTTTCTAGGCAACCATATTATATAACATACTTCAGGTTCGACTAGATTCAGCACCTTCCAAGAAGTCCCACGTGTCCAGAATTCTAGTTTGTCACACAGTTGACTCAAAGTTAAGGCCCATTTAATCAAACAGATTTTCCATTTTGTTATATGCATGAGCCCAGTAAAGCACAAAAATCAAATATGAACATTGCAGTAACATTTTAATTAGTCCAGTTGCTTCCATGTTTTTAACGTGTCATTAAATTACTAAGAGTTTAAAGTTGCTTGAAAATTAATGTAAAGTGAAGTTAGGGCAAAGTCCTGAGATTTGTTTAAAGACTAAATGCATGACGATGCTAAAAAGAAGGGGCAATACCACCTACATCTTATACTAGCCATCCCAAGATCCAGAAGTAAGCCTGTGAAACACAGAAAACTCAAAGCAACCAAAAAGTAATACCTTGAAACTATATTCAGCGACCAATATATCAACATGTTAACCAAAATAAGTTCTACAGAACATTTGAAGAACTGCACAAGTGGGGCTTTTTTGCTAGGCAGCATAGTAAACATAAACCACGTGGGACCTAGTAAAAGTTCCAGAGGAAATAAGACTTACAATTCGACCAAAGCAGCCTTCTCCAAAAGGGTTTACATTCTAAAGCCACAACAGAACACAAACATGCATGTATAGGAGTGACCTGGAACAAGGGCAGAAACGCTGTTATTTCCTGTTTGTAAAACTCCTACAGCCATATGAAATTTCAAATATGTTGCTGCTTTGACTTGTGAGGAGCTAACATTTTTGGTTGGCACATCATCTCAGAAGGAAATGGAGAGTGGATATATGGCCAGGCTGGTGAACAAAAAGGGTAATTTAACAACAGCTTAAGAGAGCTTTCTTACACTACACAGAGATAGGGGACTTCAGTCATGACAGTTTAGACAAATATTTTAGATGTATGGGGGAAAAAAAAGAAAAAGAGGAACTCATCTAGAAAGAAAATATCTAATGATACTGTAATGTCCTGACAGTTTGCATTCAGTCTGTCTAAAAAAAAGATTTTACTCTAAAGCTACAACTTAATTTGTGGAAGAAGGTGTCGCAGTCCACCATGACAGTGAAGAGGAGTGTCTTATCCCAAATTGTACTCAGTCAAACTGCAATGATTGCAGGGGTGAAATTAAGACACAAACGAGGACAACATATTTTCCTTTGAGCTTTTATTCTTCAAACACGCAGAGAGAGAGAGAGAAGGAAAAAGAGGAAGCGAGCAGATACCACCACAGAGCCCAGCGGCATCCCACAGGTCCGACATCATCAGTGGGAGAAATTTCTGACTAGGTGCTGGTCTAAAGTTCTTTTAATTTCATTGTCCCCACCTTTTCTCCACCTTTTTATAGGAACTAATTTACATTTTCTTGGAATTTCTTTGCATAAAATCCTCCTCACAATCATCTGTACTGCGCATCAGGTCCCTTTTTCGTGGGTCTCGAGGGGTTGCTCTCACTGAGTCTTCCTCTTCAAGTTGTCTTTCTCAGTGCGACCCGCTGACAACCCCACTGCGTACGCATGCGTCTTCCCTCATTGGTTATATAACTTTGGGAGTCTGGCACTCAGTCCTTGGAGGTTCCATATTTTCTTGCAAAATATTGCAAAAGACCTACAGTCAAAGCTGCCTCCAAGGCCTCACAAGTGTTAGTCACTACAAATGTTGCAAAAGTTTGGTTAATCGCTACAGCAGCAATTTATGGTGATCAACCTCGCAGTTTCAAACTATGAGTTTTTGCAATGTTGGAACAGCCTTGTCCTTCTTTAAATTTCACAAGGGTTAAGAGGAAGAGAGCTGCATTTTTGTTGACTCAGAGCCATACTGCCTACCACACCTGAAAGGCAGGCAGAAACATTACAACTGAAAAAGCTACAGAGGAGTCTTTTCCACCAAGCATATTACACTCTGAAGAATGACTGTGCCACCACATCAGTGACAACAGAAGCTGGAGTAGAGACCAGACTACAGAGTGGATAAGGTACACCAGGCTGTGCTGAAGGGGAGGATAAAGCCCCATTAGCTCCCCCGGGGTAAATCAGTGCCTGTGTACCCAGTGCGTTGTGTGAGGCAATTTCATGGGCTCTAGCATCAAAGCAGAAAAGGTCTGTTAACAAAGATGCACCTCCCGGGGGAGCTTGCTCAAGCGGCAAGTTTTATAAAGTCAGAATTCACGTTCAGCAGGCAATTACAGGCACTAGAAACAGTGGGTATGAGAAACTCGGGCCAGCAGAGGCAATGCTGCCCTGCTTCAGCTGAGCACTGCCTGCCCCCTCAGCCAGCAGTGAGCCTGCAGCTGAGCCAAGGGTGCAGTGGCATTCCTCAAAGCTGCCAAAACATCTGAAATGCAGGCAGGTGCTTCTTAATCCCCTCAAGACAAAATACAGTCACAGAAAAAAAAGTCTCTCTTCTGCCCACTGTATGGCTGCTTTTAACCTGACAAGTAAGGAAGGTCACTGCTCAACCTACATACGAGTAACTACCACCTCTGTCCAAAATGGCAAAGCAAAGGCAAAAACAACTGAGCTATGCTGCTTCTCCACTGGGGTAGCACCTGAGATGCAGTACTAAGGAAGAGAAAAGAAAAGGAAAAAAAAAAAAAAAAAAGTATGTCAGGAAATGAAATAAAATTTTCAGGAAGTATTTTCTCAATTAAGAACCATAGCTCAGAACTGAAACATATTCTTCCAAGTAATTCCCCGCTCCACAGTTTTTTCCAGGCCTGGACTCACAATGTTCAGCTTAAATTTCTGTAAAAACAACTAAAATACTACTCATAGTTTATGCTTTGCAATGAGGTAAAAGTTATTTCAGTGGTGACACCTGGAACATGACCAGTATTACCTATGCTTTCCCTCCTCTTCCCCCCGCCCTTCATATGCAGTGTATTAATACCAAACTCAAAGTCTGATACTATGTGATTATTCATGCTAAAAAGAACCTACTTACTAAATATCAGGGATAAGGAGAATACAGTCTCAAATCTATAGCAGTGTCAAAAGCCCTGCTATGCAAACAGTTTGATGTCTCACCAGAATTAGCTGGGGTTTGATGTTTTGCTTTTTTTTCCAAGGAGTGAAAAATATTATTTCATTTTAAGCCCTTGTAATAGTTACTTTTATAATAAAATTTAAAAAGAATTTATAAAAAAAATACTCTTTTGTCTCAGAAAAAATATGCTGTATCAAAGCCTTCAAATGCTCTTTACATTTCTACAAGAAGTAGTTTTACAGAACACTGAGAATATTTTCATTGCTGCATTTAAGAATTAAATTCTTCAACCAAAAGCTGATTTAAGTTAAAAAGTCTGAAAGAGAACACAAGCTGAGGATAAAGATTACATATATGTAAACAGAAACTTGGAAAATGAAGACATCTCTCGGCTTTGCATTAAAACTAGTACCACAGCTCTTCGTACTTCCAATGCCATTTTTATGTAACGGAGAATTGAGCTGCAGGGGTACTATCATCAGTAGACTCATCTGTCACCATGGAGAAATACAGAAATGTCTTGATGATAATCCTAAACTGTAATGCAATGCCATCACACAGCTCAGTTATTCTCTGTTACTGAGCCATTCTGCTTAAATGTCAATTTACACATTTTCCAGCTGCTTCCAGATACAATTTGTTCTGCCTTAGTTATGTTTTACTTTATAATTCTGCCCATCAATGAAGGCCATCGCACTTCTACAAGCACTGAAATATCCGTGGATGGCCACAGTGTACTCACCCTGATTAATAAACAGGATCTGACAGCCTGAAGCACTTTTTCATTTTAAGGACTTCGTTAAGCTCGCCTCAGAAATATTTCAGAATCTGGACAACAGGCTGAACTCATTCATGTCCTGAAAGCAACTCATGCTCAGAACTTTTCCCCATCACCCTCAGACATCAAGAAAAAAGGGAAGTATCAGAATATAGGACTCAAAGGAAAACACATATATTAGCATGGAACCACCAGAAGGGTTCGTTCATCCTTTTTCACTATGAGCTAAAAATACAGTAAGCTATAAGCTTTAACAATGCGATAAACACCAATTGATTTCATTACATCCTACTCCTTTCCTTTGGAGTTAAGGGCAAGAGCATCAGGGTCTCAACTGGCAAAGTGGTATCTGCTCCAAAGAATATCTCAGCTAGAAACATGACTCCATTCAAACCGTGACAGAAGCCCCACAATTTATTCTATAACAAAAGTATTCTTGACATAATGCCAGATTGTATATGGCCTTTTTCAGAGCCATACAAGGGGGAAAAAATAATTTAAAAAAGATTTTTGTTTTAAATTCCCCAGCTTGGATAGCTACTGAGCAGCAGTCCTCACAAACTTTGCAGTACCTGGAATGTCAAGATGATTTACCTCAGTCCTCTCTTCCCCTTGGGACACACAGTGTCTATGAGAAGCCCTCTGTCCCTACTACCCTCCCGGCCTCAGAAACAGGACAATGTTTGTTGCCATCAGCACATGACAGCAAACATTCCTAGAAGGCACCTTCAGCAGACAACCGAAGCCTCTGAAATGCAACTCTCTCCGGTTTCTCCTGTTGTCATGCAGATCTAAGACTTGTTTGCATTTCAAATCAGAAGAAAGAAAAAAAGGTTTGAAATTCCTGAGAAAAATCTAAGTCCCAGATGTACATAATCTGCTTTAACCCAGAGACATGAAACCTGGAAGCCATAGGATCCAGTACCATAGATCTAGGTAGACAAATGATCAGAACACACAAATAAGGTTCAAAATCCTACCTGGCAAACCAAGATCTGACCAGAATTCTGTCTGGTTTCTAAAAAGAACGTTTCTGTTTTGACAGATTCCAGCAAATCTTTTCTTCTTTTAATTTGAGTATTTCACACAATTTTTTCATCCATCAACACTGTATTTGTGTACAGAAAACATACACAAACACTGGTACGCAAGTCATGAGAGCAAGCTGTATTGATAACCCTTGAGGCCAAGTGTCTGCTCTCGCAGAGAGCAGGAGAGCATTGCTCTGTAAGGGATTCTGACAGAGCCAACAGGGGTAGTTACACTGTGACATGCTCATTTCTGTCACTAAAAGGCAACATTTAAGGAAACTCCAGATGCGAAGACTTTTTCTGAAGATGTTTCCACTTACTGAAAAACTAGCATATTCCTCTAGAACAGAGTTAATGCTACAAAAGCAAGGAAAGAGTGGGAATACATCATGAGCTGTGTGCTGAAGTAAAATGAATGACAAAGAAGCTTTTGAATTCTTATAGGGAAGAAAAATTTTTTCAAAAATATAGAAAATTTGTGCTGGTTTTTTTTTTTCATGGCTGGTAGCTTCCATTTACTACATAGACTGCTCTGAAGAAATGCTACCCACTGGCAGCAACTTTTTCTTTATAGGTAAAAGGTATTAAGATTTCTACTACTGCAGATCTATAATTAGTTGTAGGAGTACTGAAAAATGATTTAGTGGTTATTCTAGTAAAATCTTCCTCATGCTTAGCAACTCCCCAACTCACTAGGCAATGCTCTTTAGATGCCAGTTGTATCAGTTATTCTTCATATAGTTCTCATTTATCAATGGAATGTCCTCTTTATTGTCTCCTTTTAAGACTGTTTTCAGTCACTTGTGTCATTGGCACACTAATTACTTGGGCTAAAATCTTCCTAGGTGAAAACAGGACTGGAATTCTTGAAAAATTTGATTTTTTCACTCTTGAGAATGAAGATTAAAGAAGCAGAGAGTAGTTTTCAAGAGTAAAATAAATTAATAAATCCAGGTCACTTTTTGTTTCTGATGCTCTAAGAGTCCTCATTGCCACAGAGCAAAAATCCAGCACAGAAGTAGTACTCATCACATCACATCTTTCCTTCTCCTGCTGCTCCTCTGACAACCTGCCCAATATCCACTGAGGTACCAGCATCCCCAGCAAGCATGGCTTGCATGCACACAGCTCGAGCTTCAGATTACAGAATCACAGAATCATTATGGTTGGAAAGGACCTCCAGGGTCATCAAGTCCAACCTTTTTCCCAGCATTTCTCTAACGAATACATCATATCCTCAAGCGCCACATCTATTTGTTCTTTAAACACCTCCAGGGATGGCGACTCCACCCACCCCCCCCGGGGAGGCCGCCCCCCCCCCCTCCCGGGCCAGCCTGTTCCAGTGCCTAACTACCCTCTCAGTGAAGAATTTCTTCCTAATATCTAACCTAAACCTCCCCTGGCGCAACTTGAGGCCATTCCCCCTCTTCCTACCATTACTAATTTGAAAGAAGAGACCATCGCCAGACTCGCTACAACCTCCTTTTAGGTAGT
>NW_009725551.1:0-2973 GCF_000703405.1 Apaloderma vittatum
ATTCTGTGATTCTGTGATTCTGTGTAAACAAAACAAAAAGTATTATCTGAAGCCTGTTATAAATAATGCACAATCAAATTTTGTTTTTAAAAAGAATAAATGACCTTGACGTAAGTGTTGTTGTATGCAGACTCACCTGTGGGCACACTGCCCTCCCTTAAATTTACGTATCTTGATGTCTTCAAATCCAGCTCCATTTTCATTTTGACAGCTCCATCTAGATAGACAGATAAAATACACGAACGTCTCCTGCTTGAATTAATGGAGGATATATTAAATAAGCATCTGTGGGAGGCCCGTTCAGAACAGGCACGCCAGACATATATTTTATCCAAACCTACCCCTTTTAAAAAAGGGCAAACAGTCTCAGGGAGACTGGGGAGGGCAGGAACTATGTGCAATGCTAACTCGTGGCTTTAAATACAGTCTATTTTCTTCAAATGTAGCTGGCATCAAATGCACTTCTTTACATAGAAAACTCAGTGTGGTAGGAACAGTTATTTTTGGGTTGCAGAGAAGTCAGAGGAATGGAAGACAAACATTGGCATTCCAAGGCTCTTGTAAGGATGTTAAACTTGACAGAGCTTTGTAAGAAAATGCATTTTTAGTCAAGAGGTGCTGGAAACTGGCTCCGTAATGCTTACACATATGAAGTAAAGAACTGTACTTGCTGATAAGTGATACAGCTTTTCTGCTGCTTGGAGCTGAGGTGTTAAGAATTCTTTTCATAACAAACAACCTATTTTTTTTTGTCTGAGTTTTTTTTGTTCTTGTTGATTTTTGGGGAGTGTGTTTTGTTCTTTTTAAAGTTAAATTAAATCATATTTTAATGTACCTGTGCAAATAAAGAAGTTACAATTTTCTGTTGCAGAAAATGAAAATAATTTGAACTTCTTGAAAAGCAAATGAATAAACTTTAATGGCAGTGAACTACGTAGTCAAACTAAGTAATTAAGGCTTTGAATGGAAATGAGGTACCATGGGAAGAAGGGCATACCAAGCTGCCCCTTTTTATTTGGGAGTATAGTTGGAGTTCAGCCTCCTGCCACTCCAGAGAAAAGAAGCCCCAGCTGGGACATTCCTGGCACACACCCTGCCCACAGCTCCCCTCGTGTCTGGGGCTTAGAAGCTTTCAGCCAGGGCCACAGACACCAAGGCTCTGGCCAATTTCCAGCAGCACCAGAGCTGCTGGCATGCTTTCGAAGCACAGTGTTTCACACTGCTACTTCAGGGTGCAGGAGGCAACCTCTTCCGCTCCCCATGCAAGAACACTGAGCCATGCCACCATTGTTCGCAGTTTCTCTACAGCTGGTAAGTGCAACTGAATAAAGAGCAGGAAAGCACACCTCTCTTTCTATTTACTTGAGCAGCTTTCCCTCGCCTGCAGCGCTGCCTGCCTTCCCTCAGGTCCAGCTGCGTCCAGAAATTGGATGGACTTTGCTCTTGTTGGCAATTGTAAGACACTTACGCTGCTTACCTGTTGATGATGCACAAAGCTGACTCCAACACTGCTACCACAGCTTCCAAGGATTAAACTCCAGAGGGCTGAGTTGAGGCCACAAGATAAACCAAGACAAGTTCTCAGCAGCACCCCAATAGTCCTAGCAAGCTGCTCAAGTTGTCTCAGCATCCTCCAGGGGCTGATAAGTCAATGGCTTCCTGGAGCACAGCTGCTTCCAGACAGGACCTCCCAGAGGGTGCAGCCAACACTGCCACCCAATTTAGCAGATGAAGAGTCAAGCAATGAGGTCCCAGCTGACTACTTACGTTGCAGGTGTTAAAAGCAGTGGAAGGCGGTAACATAGTGGGAGTCTGCTACAGGCCACTTGATCAAGATGACCGAGTAGACGAGGCCCTCTGTAGATAGACAGGAGCAGCTTTGCGTTCACAAGCCTTGGTCCTCATGGGGGACTTCAATCACCTGGATATCGGTTGGAAGAACGGCACAGCAGGACACCAGCAATCCAGGATATTCCTGAAATGCATTTGATGACAATTGCCTTCTCCAGGTGGTAGAGGAACCAAGGAGAAGGGGTGCCATGTTGGACCTTGTTCTCACCAATAAGAAGAGGCTGGTGGATAATGTGAAGCTTAAGGGAAGCCTCGGCTGCAACAATCATGAAACGCTAGATCCTCAGGACAACAAGGAGAGTGCACAGCAAGCTCGCTACCCTGGACTTCAAGAGAGCAGACTTCGACCTCTTCAGGCATCTGCTTAGTGGAGTACCATGGGATGAAGCCCTGAAGGGGCAAGGGGACCAAGAAAGCTGGTCCATACTCAAGGACCATCTCCTCCATGCCCAGGAGCAATGCATTCCAAAAAGAGGAAAGCAGGCAAGAATGTCAGGAGGCCTGCGTGGATGAACAAGAAGCTCCTTACAGAAAAAAAGAGAATTTACAGGAAGTAGAAGAAAGGACAGGTGGACTGGGAAGAATATAAGGAAGTGGTCCAAGAAGCCAGAGACCAGGTTAGGAGAGCTAAAGCCCAGATAGAATTAAATCTAGCCAGGGACATCACGGGTAACCAGAAAACTTTTATGGGCATGTCAATGATAAAAGGAAGGCCCCTCTCCAGAAGGGAACAGCAGAGCTGGTCATGAAGGATATGGAGAAGGCAGAAGTTCTCAATGACTTCTTTGCGCAAGTCTCCAACACCAAGGGCTCTAGCTGCACTGCCCAAGTTGTAGAAGCTGAAGGTGGGGGCTGGGAGAAGGAAAATCTGCCCACTGTAAGTGAAGATCAGGTTTGCCACCATTTAAAGAGCCTGAAGGTGTACAAGTCCGTGGGACCTGACGAGATCCATCCACAGGTCCTGAGGGAACTGGCAGGTGAAGTTGCTAGGCCGCTTTCCATCTTATTTGCAAGGTCATGGCAGTCTGGTGAAGTACCCACCGACTGGCAAAGGAGAAATATCATCTCCATTTTCAAAAAGGGAAAAAACAAGACCCAGCCAACTACAGGCCCGTCTCACCT
>NW_009725551.1:3125-17348 GCF_000703405.1 Apaloderma vittatum
ATCGACAAGGGAAGAGCAACCAATGTCATCTACCTGGACTTGTACAAGGCCTTCAATACTGTCTCGCATGACATCCTGATCTCCAAGTTGGAAAGACATGGATTGATGGATGGACCACTCGGTGGATAAGGAACTGGCTGGAAGATTGCACTCAAACAGCAGTAGTCAATGGCTCAGTGTCCACGTGGAGACCAGTGACAAGTGGTGTCCCTCAGGGATCAGTACTGGGACCAGTACTATTCAACATCTTTGTCAGCAACAATGGACAGTGTCATTGCAGACAACACAAAGTTGTGTGGTGCGGTCCACACCCTGGAGGGAAGGGATGCCATCCAGAGGGGCCTTGACACGCTTGAGAGGGGAGTCCAAGGCCAACCTCATGAAGTTTAATAAGGCCAAGTGTAAGCACAGATAGAGGCTGGGCAATGAGTGGATTGAGCAGTCCTGGGGAGAAGGATTTGGGCATGTTAGTGCACTTGTCGCCCAGAAAGCCAACCATATCCTGGGATGCATCAGGAGATGTGTGACCAGCAGGTCAAGGGAGGTGATTCTGCCCCTCTACTCTGTCTTTGTGAGACCCCACCTGGAGTACTGCACCCAGCTCTGGAACCTCGAACACAAGACAGACATGGAGCTGTTGAAGTGAGTCCAGAGGAGGGCTACCAAGATGGTCACAGGGCTGGAACACCTCTCTTATGAGGACACGCTTGTTCAGCCTGGAAAAGAGAAGGCTCCAGGGAGCAGCCGTCTAGTACCTGAAGGAGGCCTACAAGAAGGCTGGGGAGGGACTTTTTACAAGGGTCTGTAGCGATAGGATGAGGGGTAATGGGTGGAAGCTGGAAGAATGTAGGCTTAGACTAGTTTAAGGCCAGGCTGGATGGAGCCCTGAGCAACCTGATCTAGTGACAGATGGCTCTGCCATGGCACGGGAGTTGGAACTAGATGATCTCTGATGTCCTTTCCAAACTAAATCATTCTATGATTCTGTGTTAAAGTCACAGAACATGGTACAGTTGCCCACTTAAAGAGCGATTACAGGGTTGCATACAAGTGAGCTTCAGCACAGACCTTCACTTTTGTGAATTGGTTGTTGAAGGATTCAAGTGATGTGCCCTTCCATTTCCAGTAAACTCAGCCTACAGCCACTTCCAGGGCTCAGCAGACACTTTTTATGGAAGTCTAAAAGGATCAGGTATTTTTCCAGAATTTTTACAATCAAGTTTAGACTGATAGACCCTTCCATGATTAATTACACAGCAAACCTCACACCCTCAATTAAGATTCTTTGTTTCTCACATTTCTGAACACACAGAACATGAGCTGAAAGAGTTAGTTCCACTAAAAGTCACAGAGCCTGGGATGCAGTGAACTATAGACTGGACAGAAATTAAGGAATAAAAGAGAGCTGAGGGAAATGGAAGTTCATATCACCTGCCACCTTAGCTAACTGGAAAGAAGTTGATATTCCTTCATTTACCTTACATGAACCCAAGGAATACAGGACTGACATTGACCACTAAACCACACAACTGTAAAGGCAGTGGAAGATTTGTTTTGAAGTGCTCAGTCTTTTATCTTTTAAGGATTGATCTCTCTTTTAATCTCTTGCAGTCCAATTATCACCGTGGCTTTTGATCTTTTACTAAAAATTTAAAGTTTCTGAAGCATGATGGGAAGTGCCCTGTGGCCCACAGTTTGCAGAGACAGATGAAACAGATATTCTCCGAGCCCGTATTTAATGTCTGTCACTTTGTTTTCTGCAGTTAAAAGACTGCACTCTGTGACCCGGCTGGTTTCTTCCAGTCCTAGACTTCTATGGGTGAAATTCTGATAATATGAAGAGATTTAGTCATCACCTTTTACTTACACAAAGGCGACATAGGTGGGTCTGCCAAAAATAACTGTCCGTGAGTCAGTGCATATAATCATGCCCGCTACAACATCCTCCTTCAGAATCTCTGGGAGACAAACCTCAATTAACAATGAACGCAGCTGTTTTTTGGAGCTCAATAGCAAAGAAGTTATGAGTGTTAGCGTATCAATGAAGCACGTAATTGTTTCACTGTGCTTATTATCTAGTCCCCAAAGAAAGCGAGCACAGTCAGCTGGTAAAACAAGCAGTGATAAGCTGTCAGAGCAATTTTGTGCAGGAGAGAAGACGCAATTCTGTTCTGTAATGTAGACCCTGGAGGAAAGTGAGATTTCAGTCAGCTAGGTGCCAAGTACATAACAGCCCAAGAGCAAAGGGGAGATGCTTTAGCCTCACAGAAATATGGGAGGTTCTCATCCCCACTCTTCACAAAGACATAGGACAGCCTTCTCGGTGTCTACGGCCTACCGTCCACTCAGCGTGCGACATAAATTCCTCTGTGGTGCTCAGTCTCCAGAGGGTGTGAGTTCCTGCAGCCTCTGCCAGCTGTTTAACTCAGCCTGTGGTTACCTGTGTTTTGATTTCCTGAAGTCAACATGAGGAGCTGTTGCCTACTGGCGAGTGTGGCACTCCTCAAGGCAGGCTACAAATGGCTGTGACGAGCATTGGAAGTTGATTCCACCCCACAACTAAGGCTCCTTCTCCATCTCTCTGCACAGAAATGCATCGAGAATGTGCAGCCCCCCAGGTCCCTGACTTGATTCACAGCTCCATCTCTTGCAGCCCCAGCCCTGACACACACCCTCCGATATATTTTCGGATATATGCCTGAGCGCTGCTCACCTCCTTTAAAATATCTTGCCACCCTGACATCACCCTTCCCTTCGCTGAGGATGAGCACCTCCTTAGCTCTCTTCACTTCATTACTTCATGCCAGCCTCAGCTGTGGCATGTGATACTCCCCTTCACCCCTAAGTTCAGGCCAGGCTTCAAGGCTTGACTGACCACACATCCTGGTTGTAACAATCCCAAGCACACATTTACCAGCTGCGAAGCCAAGAGGCATTAAACTCTGCTTCATCAACACTGAGCAGTGCCGTGTTGCAGTCACACAGCAGCATCCAGCACTCCGCTCTCCACTGTGCCTTCCACACACCGTCCAGGGAGCAGCTGCCTAAGAAGGCAGGCGTGGCACTTTTTCAAGGTAGTAAAAAATGAGCACCAACAAACAGAAGTAAAGACAATCAGAAGTACTTCTCCAGGCAACAACCCTTGTCCCACACCAGCAAAGTCAATACAAGTAAAGATTCTGGCTCCAGAATCAAAATCCTGTCATGTTAAGATTTGTTTCAGAAGAGGCCTAGTGTCTGAAACCCTTACCAACTTCACCAATGCCTCTGGTTAAAACACAAAACCAGTAACTAGTGATATTCTAGGTAGAGACTGTTGACATTAACATAATAGCTATGTATAATACAAAAGAATAGGAACCTTTGTGAGACATGAATGCTGCCTCTCTTACAGCTGAAGAAAAGACAAAACCACATGTGGGTCAGATGCCTCAATTATTCTTAAGAACCTTCTGTCCAAAAAAACCCAAAGACTTTGCAAGTGTAGTCCTCAGCCCTGCAGCTGCCCAATATAGGGAATTTCTTATGGATCTCAAGTGAGAATAAGGCAATTTAAGGTGCTAGAGTAGACCAGAAATGAAACACCTTGCAGCAGCCCTTTTGGAAATTTTTGCCATTTGGAGTGGCAAGGGTCAGAAATGTCTTCATCTTATGAAGAAGTGGAGCAATGCTTTTGAAAACTTTTTTCTCCTTAAGACGCAGAAGTATGGATTTTTATCCTTTTTTTGGAGGGGGGGTGGGGGGGAGTGTCAGTTTTGGCTGAAGATGGACCCACCTCAAATCTGGAGCAACTAGAAAAAACTTCTGCCTGCAGGGACTGTCCCTCTCTCATACAATCTGCTGCAAGAAATGCGTTAGTGCACTAAGTGCTGTAAAACACATTTTGGCTTGAGTGCACTAAACTTTCCTATTTTCAGATCCATTTCCCACTATTTTCTTATGTCTATGGAAACAAGAAGATAGTCTGTAAACATCTCTTTCATCATCTAGACTGTAAGGGTTGCAAAACTGAATCTGAAGACAACTTACATCTGATGATTCTGCTCTCTTACACATCTGGTTTTCTCTGGTTAATTGCATATTTTCCTGAATTTAGATGCAAGATTTTAAAAAAATAATCATCACTGTTAATTACAGATGAGGTCCTCGAAAGAATCGCAGAAGTTAAATGTCAAAACAGAAAACAAACAAGCAAACAAAAAAGATTCACAAATTTTACACCTTACAATAAGTTTGGATTCAACAGAAGTTTTCTTCCTCTCAAGTTAAGACAGCAATTAACATTTTTTAAGTACAGAAATTCTAAAAAGTGGTTTAGGATTAACATGTTTTCAGTCATTTCCATAAATGGCTTTAGCAAAATCAAATATGATTCCTACAGTTACAGCAGTTCAACATTTATATGAAGATATTTATACTACAATGTTCATTACTAACGCTCTCCACTTCCTGGGATGGCCCTCTTTCATCACATAATTGATTTAAGTGTCATTTGTGAAATCTGTTGTACTCAGACATGTAACTGATTTAGGATCCTAGCCAAATTCTTCCATGGAGCTTTTACAGGGATGCATTGGAGTTTTAGATCTATGGCATTTTCTTAACAGGAATGCAGATGCAGTTTCTCATTGGAAAGACAGTCCCATATTTCCAAATTAGCCCGACTGACGATAGCCTAACAAGAAGCAACATGATCTATACCACACAATTTGTGTTACGTAAATCCTAATGTGGTGCTAAAATAACAGTGAAAAAAGATGTTTGGCTAGGGGCTAGAATTCAGCTCTCTTTCCTTCCGCTCTTTTGACTTAATGAAGAGACAAACTAATTGCTCTGGCAGGCCAGCAGGCTGTCTTTGCTTAAAAATATCATTAGGAATTCCATAAGGTTTCAGCCTCTAGTATTACGGATCTTCAACATATTCTTTTAAAAAAGTGAACCACAGGATTATTTTCATTTTCAAATGATGCTTCTTCTCTGGCTTCCTCCCACTGGTTGCTGCATCGGGCATAACAATATGCAACATGCAGTCCCAACTGGGTACTTCTCTGTTGCAGAAAAACTTAATACTTACAGTGCACTCTGTTAACACAAGGATATTCGGAGCAACTCTTGAGTTCACAAATAATATAAAACTACCTTGCCCACATGCCTGCTTCAGGCTTGCTATGTACATGTGGTTGAATTAGCTCAAAGGCATGATGTCTCTTCATTTTAGAGGTTCAAGTAGCGGACATGGAGCAAAATTCCAGTTTCATATTCACAACAGAAAATAATGAGTCTAACCACCAAATTGGGTAGTATTTATCCTTCACACTTAATTAGGTTCCTCTTTCTGGCTATTTCAACCCTCTTTCTACTCTTTCTACATCTAGTAATCCATAACAAGGCAACAGGCAGAAAAGCGTGTGAAAGACGGTTAGCTTTTGTTCTGGAATTGTTCAAAAAATGAAAAAAAAAGAAAGAAAAAAGTAACATTTATAAAGAAAATATACTACTGCCATAATCCATCTAGTTTCCTCTCCCATCTGTTTTATGCAGTATAAAATATAGCATAAAATATAATTTATCTGCTTCCTACAAGTGGTTGGTGTTTTGGTTAGAATAGGGGCATGGGTGGGGAGCAACCCAAGATCTAAATGCATGACCAGTAAGGATGTTAACATGCTCAGTTTAAAACTGCAGCTTCCCAAATATCTGTTTAGCAGCCTAACTTTCCATAGCAAGAGATTCACTGAGCCAGAGAGGAACTATGCACGAACAGAGAGCCCTGCAATATTGGCTGGGACGTCAGCTTGCATGGGTCAGACTCGAAAACAAATAATTCTCAAGAGCTAGTCTCCCCTCTAGTATGCATAAAGTCTCTAATCCAGTGAACACCTAACTTTAGCCAAACTGGAACTACAGCCTCAGTATTACACCAGGTTTCTTCACAGGAGAGAAAACTGGTGGTTCAAATTCTATCAAGCTCACAGTCTTACATAGCCTTAGCCAGGGTTCCCATCTCTAAACTAAAGCAGCATTTAGTCAGCTCACAATCTTTCTCCTTTTGATACTGTTCTAACCTTGAAAGACAGCAGCAATCTTCACCAAGTGACTGCAGGCTAAGAAATAGTGTAAAAAAAAAAAAGAAAAAAACCCCGAAGTACCTCCAGACATGGACAGGGTAAGGTGATTAGAACTAAAGAAAGGTGGAACCTAAAACCAAGCCTTGCCATCTGCACTTCATGTTCACTTGTAAAGGCAGCTCTGTGACCAGCATATTTACTTTACAATCGGCACAATTGTTTTGTGTGGTTTATAGGCACTGAATGTAGCTAACACACAATGCAAATCCCTTGTACACGATTCCAAATTCTGACAACGAGCCTGACATAGAATTTTAGGAGGTGCAATCCTCATAGCAGTGCTGCGAAATCTGCCTTGGATTAGAGTTTCTTCTGTCACAGCCTCCAAAAAATCTGAAGAAGTGGTTGCTACAGTCATGGTACTAGAAGACATGTTCTGAAATGACTGTGACTTCATAGCCTCAAAGACTTTCCTGCACCTTACCAGGGAACATACAAGAAAAAATACTGAAGGAATTAAAAAAAAAAAAAAAAAGTTATGCTGCTGGGAAAACAATTGGCATATCAAAGTGGAAAGGCATCAAAGCCTCTCTCGTTACTCGACCATCTTGTACACAGGGTCTCCAACTTGAATCGTTCCGGTTTTGTCAATGGCAAAGTATCTCCCAAACAGAGGGCTGGATTTGTATATGTGTCGTTCAGACGGATCGCACAAGCGGTAACTGCAAAGAGAGAGCACTTCTTTAGAATCAGTGGTAGCAAATTCTAAACATCAAAGCATCACTGATGAGAGAGAGAGGACATACAAATAGTGACGCCTTGTTTTTGTCACCATACTAGACTAGAAACTAGATAAAATATTGCAATTAAGAGAAACAAGCAGTTTAAACTGAGAAGAAAAGCCTGACTGTATACACACATCCACATACAACACACATAAAAAATACTCTATAGAAGGAAATGCCAAAGTTGCAAAGTTAGACCTTTAAACACCTTCAATACCTGTTATCCCAGACATTCACCCCAGTAGAGTGGAAAGAGACAGGGAATGCAAAGTGTGCAAGAAAGAACAGAGAACTTTCTGTATTTTCTTACCATAGAGAATTGCAGAAAGGAGAATGGAAGCCAATATACAAAGACCTTTTCGCTGCATTTTTATATCACACACACACGCTTCAAACTACTCCTAAAACACTAGTCTAACATCTGTTGGGATCTAGCCTGAATCCACCCCCACAGCCTGAGAAGCACTGGTATTTTTACAACCTTTTCAACGTTTCCAGGGGCTCCTTCCTGTCCAGGACCCCAGTGTCTGGGTCGACAGTTGTTAAAATACACCTGCAATAACAGACAGCGCCAAATCACTAATGGCTTCTTAGCATAAATGTCTATACATCTGTATAAAACAATGGTCTCAAATGTTTACCTGGCACAGCACACCGTCCCTTTCATCTCCGCATCGCCAATAAGAATGTCCTCCCAGGTGTCCTGAGAGAAGGTAAACATTATGCACAGATTAGACATGTCCACACACAACCATTTTTCCAGGAGTGGCACAGTCACCCCTAGAAGCAGCAGTACCATTTGAGATGATCATCTTCACTTGTACCTTCAAAATAAGTACAGTTATAGTATGGTAAAATTTTAATGAAAACCCTAAAGTCACTTCATTCATCCAATTCAAGACCCACTAGTCATTACATCTGGAAAGAAAGATACACAAGTAATAAATCTCATTCTGCAGCCTGCACTTGTCTGAACCTAAAGCAAGCTTATTCTTACTGTACGTGTGTGATAATCTGATGTGTGACATCTGCTAAGTCACCATTTTTGCAGAAAGTAATTTTTAGTGGAAGTTTTTACTTCTTGTCTACACAAGCTTCCTATGGCAATCTCTCTCAGAAGACAAAATACATTTCCACTTTAGGAACTTTTTACATTTGGGAAATTATCAGATCCAGAGTAAATTCTCTGGAAAAACAGCAACATGACAGAAGAATATGTGAAAATTGCCATGTTCACTTCATCACCATATACCTTCTTAGACAGTATTTTTTGAACTACCAGAATATTGTCATGAGACACAGTGACAGACTGTAGTACTGTATGGGGCAGTTTTACCCTTGTGCCAAAGGCTATAAAACACTGCACTGTCAATTTACAAATTGCTCATCTGTATCATTAATTGATCAATTATAGCACGCACAGCCTTCCCTACTTTATACTTAAAGATGAGCTTTCAGCAGCAAGCTTGTCATTTAAATACACTTATTTTATCCTTTGCTAAGCTAAATCAGCAGTCACAGACCTGTCACCTCCCTCAATGTTTCACATGTGCTGATGTGAGCAGAAGCTGTACCCCTTGGGAATCCAGTTGTAAAAATCAGGGAGTACCAGCTTTCCTCATCCTTGAGGGCACCACCACACAAGGAAACTCAGTGACAAAGAAACATAACCAAGCCTTCACAAATATATTAAAAGACAGTTATTTTACCTCCTCAAAAGCACTGCAATCTGTTACAAAAATATTCGGCCTGAAGTTTTGTATTTTAACTTTCTTCTCCATCCTGGTATTTAAATCTTCCAGTGAAGCTTCTGAGATCATCAAGACTGGGCAACAGTCAGGATAGGCAACCTACAGAAATAAACACAAACAAATCCTAAGGCTGTTCTAAGAGCATGGGAGGAAAGTTACTGAATAGTCACAGGACAGACATATCGGAACCGGCAGCCAGTATTAGCCTGACTGTTAGTCTGCTGCATTCAGGTTTTCATTTTCCTGGAAGCAGGTTACCAGGTAAAATAGCACACCCTGTCCTATTTCACTAACGACAGCAAGTTTCATTTGCTCAAATTGTAAATTTAAACTTCTACTTATAGAATTAAACCAAAATTATGGAAGCTACCACACCTTCTTACAAAATAATACTGTACACATCTCCTAGACATTTATTCTAGGCATTACAGACAGAAATAAGTGTATCAGTAAAACATGTTATGTTAAGTTATGAAAGGCACTTACTACATTTATGGACTTGCTGAACTTCCTTGGCTCAATAACAAAGTTGAACTACTTGGGCTTTTCTATGTAATGTATCTATCTTATCACAACACCAGAGGGAGTTTCACACACAGAACAGTAAAACTAAGTTGCAATTGTCCATTTGTTAGTCTAAGTTTGCTTGAAAATTGGAGGGCTGCCATTTCAGCAAACAAGGCCAATGAACAGTATTAAAAGAAACCTCCTATATATGCTCGTTCCACAGGGGGATAAAAAATAGGAAGTTTTGGCAAGAATTAGTGTGTAGCCCTCCTCCTCTCTTTCTCTTATATTATACTTTACCCTCCTTGTACATGCCTTTAGAACCACAAGAAGACAAGTGGTAAAATAACCCTATGAAAACCCCTGCTAGGATTCCTGAATGTTACCCCTCCTAATCTGACGTCCCTTTTGCCAAAACCTGTTCTTCTGTACTGGTCTTAGTGTCCTTACGTAATAAATGCATATCTACGGAAGTCCATAACTGACTATATCTCCTTCTATTTGTGCAGTGACAAACAAAACATCACATCAGTAAGGTAAGGTTCTCACAATTTGCTTTTGCTTAAAAAATCTACACTTAGCAGGTACAGTTCAAAACATCTTCACATGAGAGAGCTGTTCAGACAAAAAGAAGGGCATCAGTGGCTCCAGTTATACAAGAACCTCTGAGCACAGCATGTTCCCCTACCTGCAATAACTTCCTCAAACAACCCACCTTCAAGCCTCTTCCCACAGAAAAAGAGATGAAACCTCTGTAACCTTCTTTGGATTTTAACTCCTAGGCCCACACCTACAGAGCCCTGGGTTAAGCATCATTTCTTTAAACAAAATACAAGGTAACACAGCTCATCACAGTACATCCCCAGACTTAACAAGGGATAGGGAGCAGAGGTTTTCTATGCAACAAATATTACACCACCAAAACATCTTTAAAATTATAACTCTTTTCTACTCACTGAGGAACAAAAAGGAATGCTATTCTGCAATGTAACAGCTTCTCTTCAAATACCAGTATTGGACTCTTCAGCTGTGAATGGTCAATAGCTTAGAACAGATTTAAAGCAAAATTTAAGCAAGTCATCTCATTGCAGAAAAGGAGAATATTCATGTGATTTAAGTCCATGACTACACACCTTGCTAAACTGAACTCAATCACCAATGACGGCAACTACAGGTTTCAGTGGTAGGTGGGAAATGGTTAAAAGAAAGTACTTCTGAGAAAAAGAACATTCATTTACCTCATCTGTGGTTCGGAAAAGGTTCATTATGTCCTTTGACTTCCTTGGCACCATGGAGGGCTCAAAGTGCACCAGTCTATAGGGCTGTGAATTCAGGAAAGCAGTGATCCACTGAGCCACTTCATCTCCACAGTCCCTGCCTTGGATATCCAGTCCAAACACCCTGAAGAATCACAAGACACATCAGCAAGTTAGGCTCAGGGATGCTTATTATTCAAAAGTTAAACAACTTGTTTCAATAGTAGCAGCAAGACACAGGAAACAAACTGCCTGGATTATAACGAGGTGGAAATTGATTTTTGAATTTGTCACAAAGATCATTGCAGCACACAATCTCCTTAGGGCCACCTTGTTTTGAAGGTCAAGTAATATGAACATGGCTCAACAATATCAGTTTGTGAAAGAAGAAGCCACGAAATAGCCTTCAGGTGCCCAGACCTACCTGTCAGATCAACAGCAACAGTAACAAACTGACTGCCATACTTCCAAGCAAAAAAGAGTCTACTCTTGCATTTGCAACTGCAGCACAAGAAGATTACTACTCAGAAATCAGCTGGAAGGTGTTTAATTTCAGAAAATTAATGAGTCTGAAAGGATGCATTTGGTTACTGTAACTGACATTTACAAATGTTATTAGTTGCAAATGTCCCTGATTGTTAAGGAAGCTTTATATAGAATAGCTCATTACATTAAGAGAAGTTAAAGATTTATGATGGAAGCAAAGTCCATGGAGCATAAAAAGCCACTGGCAGCAAAATACAAATAAGTTTGTGCAAGGAACACTTTCCTGGCAAGAAAAAGTAAACATGAACTCAACCCTTCAACACCAGTGAGGAATACTTTCACTCCTCTCTTCAAAGTAGCAGTTTTGACCCAAACATACTGCAGTTTCCTCTACTTCTGCAATCATAGCCTGGACAGCTTAAAGCACAGAGATGCCCAGGCAGTTCCAGCTTGAGCCCAGCTCCTGGAAGCCCTCCTTTACTCAGCTGGGAAAGAGATGAATCATTACAGTGCTGGCAGCAATACCCTTGCTCTATCTGCTGGGATCCCTCTACTATCAACTCTGCGGCACAAGTTGGGATTAAATACCACTGCCCCAGACAGTATTCAACTGCTTTTCTCTTCCATCGACGCTCTCAGTCCCCGAGTGCCTTCTCGCTGGCAGGACAACAGAGGTGAGGGTCTCACAGCTTCCAACACTACTATTTTCCACCCATGAAGCAGATGTATACTGAGCACTTGGTAGTACAGTGATCCATGGGAACAGATCACACAATTTAACTATTGCAACACGCAAAGGGCACAAAGAAAGAACATGAGGCTTCTTAACCAGAGGGCTATAAACACCCTCTGATATTTGCACAAACAGAAACTGTGCCTACGCACGGGCTTCAGCCCTGCATTTGACTGCCCCAAACACAGGAGTTTTAAATAGCCACATAAAATCCACAACTGGACTCAGCAGTTTTACATACAAGCATCCGTGCAGCCTTTTGCAGCCAGACACACTACGGCATCGCCTCAGCTCCAACTATCAGGCAAGAGCCAGCACCGAGCTGAAGGCTTCATGCTCACCCAAAGGCGGAATAAATACCAGTCTGCGCAGAGGGCCCTGCTGGCAGAGCGTACTGTGCGGTAAGATGGCAACTCCCACTCACAAGCTGGAAGGGAAGAATCTAGGAACGCAAGCCAAATCTTCATTTCTGTGAATATAGTGCTATTACCAAACCTCATTCTTAAGAATGGCTGAATGGATCAGAAAGACCCAGCTGGTAACTGGCAAATTGTTTAAGTGCAGTAGAGTCATACAAAACCTTAGGATTCTTCCTGAGCAGTACAGGGCAATGTTAAACTCTGGGTATTGCTAATTTCACATTCTGTGACACCACCTACAACACTAGACAACTTGGTAATTTTTAAAGTCCATTTACATGCATCTAACTTCTGCTTATTTGCATTCCCAAATTCTAGCAATCTAAAAGTCAGAGCATGCAACTGTTTATTAAGGTGAAGACAGAAGAAGAGAACAAATAACCAAGTTCTAAAGTTGCAACACTCAAGATAATTTTTCATTTAGTCTATTTATTTTTTTTTCTAAAGGCACAACAAATTTCAGAAAAAATAACACCTTGAAACTGCATGGTTTTGTAGTGTAAGTGTAAATGGCTAATGTACAGGCATTATATACAGATTTTTAAAAGACTGTCCTATTTTTCCAGGAAAAACACTATCATCTGTAACTTGCACCTGCCTTGTATAAACAGAGATGCTGAGCTATGCTGATCAAGGGTTTCCACAGCAACAGAGGCTAGAGAATGCAGTGTCTTTCCAGCACTCTTAGTTTAATTATAGCAGCTGGTAGATTAACCAACTCTGCTATCCAAAGGGAAAAAACACACTTATTCATATCTTTGTAGGGGTTAACACTATTTCTAATTATTAAATAGTCTTAATAGATTAATTGACATTTTAGCAGAAAGGTTTTCTGCTGCCCCTTGGCATTTTCCAGCGTGGATTTCAATGTATGGATGAAATAACCAAGCCTGCATTCATACAGCAAAACTCTAGGCATACAGTTACACGGCTATGTTTGTAGCTCATTCACCTGAAACATCTTTGAGGTAGCAACTTCAGTGAGCAACTTACTCTCCGGGGATGACCGTCCTTCCCCTGTGACTAGAATGCGTCCAGCAACTAAATTTTTAATATTGGCCTACAGACAGGGATGAGGAAATGCCTACAGATAGGGATGAGGAAATTTGAACTCTGGCACCTCACCAGTTCCACATGGCCAGTGCATATCCAAAAATGCTGATGCATATATTAGTGGTGACAAAGAAGTACTACTAACGCATGACTGAGGCTCTCAGAAGCAAGCGCTCACCCAAGCAAAACCAAAAACACTAGAAGTAAACACGAACCAGTAAACATGACATCCTTTGAGGACTGAAGATCACAGTTCATTTGGCAGATGTAAGATGAATGGTATTTGAATATTGTGTCTTCTTTTCCCAATTTGTTTTCACCAGTGTTTAGCAGATTAAAATTAGAGCTTTTGTTAAGGCAATCAACCCTAACCTTGTGTACAACACACGGCAGAGAATTTAACATAATCACAAAACAGTCTCGATTGGAAGAGACCTTTAAAGATCACCTAGGCCAACCCTTCTGCCTCGGGGAGGGGCATCTTCCACTCGATTAGGTTGCTCAGAGCCCCATCCAACCTGGCCAGTGACGGGGCATCCAGAACCTCGCCGGGCAACCTGTTCTAATGTCTCACTACCCTCATTGTACAAAATTTCTTACTTATGACTCTGAGTTTAAAACTATTGTCCCTTGTCCTGTCAGTACAGGCACCGGTTTGACATTTCTCCTTGTTATGCAGACAGGTCGACAGACCACCACTGAAAAGAAGCACAAGCACCCAACCTTCACCCTCCAATTCCTGCACATGAAAACACAAACCACCACAGAGTCCTGAAAAGCACATGAGAGACAACATTTAGAGGGAAGAGAGGGAAAACCCCAAAATTCTTCTTTAGTACCTGCAGTTGTACACGGGATTTTTCCTGGGGAGCTTTACAGGCACAGACAGCTTCTTCATTTCTGGGGCCTCCAAGGTCAAGTGCCCGTTTTCACTGCCTACAGAAATGAGGACCAGTCGCGGCTCCTGGCGAGCTGTAACCATGTGCCCATCTTCCTTGATCACAAGCCAAAACCTGCAGCACCACAGGGGATAGAAACACCTTCAACAACAAAAGCCCACGTCGTCGGAGCGCCGGGCACGGCGGTACCAGCGCCACAGGGGCGTTTTTAGAGGACAGGTAACACACACGTCGAGCCAGAGCGGAGGCCTGGCAGCAGGCCCTGC
>NW_009725552.1:0-16011 GCF_000703405.1 Apaloderma vittatum
CTTCCAGGTCATAAAAAATAATTAAAAAACCCCAACCAGGCAAAACCAACCCTAAAATCTCAAACAAATAGCAAAACAATAACCCCAAATTCAACCAAAACCATCAAAACAACAACAAAAAGGAAAATATCCGCCGCTATCCCGAGATGCTCGGACCCGCTTTCATTTTGCCCCGCCGGCTGCGCGGAGCCCCTTGTCCCGGCGTCTCCCTTTGCAAAATGAAGGGTGGGAGAAGGAGGAACGTCTCGAAGCGGGGGAATTCCTCGTTGCTCGTGTTTGTTTTGTGATTTTTTTTTTTTCTTGTGGCGGTCTGAAGGGGAATGGGTCGGTTTCTCCCAAAGGCCTCTTTTTTGTATCCTCTCCCAAAAACTCAAACTCTGAGTGCTTCCGCGACTTGTTTTGCAGAGAGAAAAACGGCTAGGGAAAAAATCAGCGCAAAATTAAAACGTAGGAGAAACAGAAACTGGCAAATACAGGCGCGGGAAAGTGTTTTCGTAAGCCTCATGAACGTACAATTCATCGAACGTAAACCACTACGTATTTCAAGTGTGTGTCAAGGAGAAAATGATGGAAAGAAACGAAAATCCGAACATTTTGTATAATTTCTAGATTTTTACTCTTTTTTTTCTGGCTACATTTTTAAAAATTTCCAAGTTTTGGATATCTTCACAAGTTGCTTTTAAATTTCAAAGTAAGGTCACCTAAATAAAGTAGATCACATTTTTTTCTCCAATTTCTGCATTAATTATCAACCTGTTTTTCAGCGTAGAGCGAAAGGCACCATTTGAACGACAGCTTTTAAATTCATTCTTTTTTTCTTGGAGCCCCGAGAAAAAGGAAAAAGAAGAAAGCGAGGAAAGGAGGGAGAGTTCCCCGCGGTGCCTCGGTGCCTGCCTTCCTGCCTCTTAGGTCTGCGGGGTTTGCCGGCCGTTCCCAAGCCCAGACACCGCCCGCCTTTTATATTTGCTAATTAAAGAACAAAAAAATGCAAGTGAAACGCGTGAAACCTTAACCTCCTTGTTATTTCGCGGATGGGGTTTTATTTCTCCTAGAAATCGGAGGGATTTGGGTTTGGCTGTTGGCATTTTCTTTGCGGTTCCGCACGTTTTTCTGCCGGGCGGTCCTTGGGGCTTACTTTTTGGTTTTTAATTGCACCATATCTTTCGCCCTTGGAAGCTAAAATCAGTGAGAGGAGCCGGCGGGGGACGGGGTCGCGCTGCTTTTGGGAAGGGGAGATCCATGGGGAGGAATAACCCCCAAGGAGCTGCCCAGGAGGCGAGGGAGCCCCACAGGGCCCCGAGGGAAGGGACTGGCCTTATCCTGGCGCCCTGCAGCCCCTCGGGGTGCTTGGGCCGGGACAGGGGACAGCAAGCCCAGGGCTGTGTGTCTCCACAGCTCCGTAGCTCCGCAGTTAGATGTTCAGGGGCTGCACATCCCCGGGGCAGCACCTGCTGCAGCTGAAGTGACGACGGAGCACTCGGGGGGGTGTGGGGGTGTGTGTGCGCTGGAGAAACATCACTTGGGCCCATCTTTCAGGCTCTGTCTCCTCAGCAATCTGGAGCAGTGATTTGGGAAAAAAAATCCCCGGGCAGGCAGTGCAGATTTTCAGGTCAGCTTTATATTGAATGTTAGAGCCAGAAAAAGATCCCTTCCTCCTATTTCGGTTGGTTTTTGATCCTGGCCCTTTGCAGTTTTAATATGCAGCCCTGATCAGAGCTCAAGAGGATATTTCCTCCTCCAGTGTTTCTCTGGGCAAAGCGGCACCAACAGATTTTTTCCATAATGATGAAAACATCTGGCCGTCTGAGCTGTCAGGCTCTGCCTTGCTTCTTCCCAGATGCCTTCTCCGCTGCAACCCTCAGGCTGCCCCAGCGCAGCCCCTCTGTGCCTGGGGCACTCGCCTGGGCAATGCACTCCCGACCTCCAGCTCTAGCAGTGTCTGCACAGGGGCACAGGAACCTCCAGGATCCTCCACTGTGGTTCCTTGGGTTTGGAAATACATTTTAGACACAGCCAGCCTGGGGAGTTGCAAACGTCTATCCTAAAGTATTTTCTGAGGATTTTTCCCTTGACTGTGTCCAGCAAAAGCTGTTTTCCCCACTACCCCCATAGGTGTAGTTCAGAATTGGCTGCCCTGTGGCTTCCAGCCCTCTTGTTTGACAGAGTCCATCCAAAAGGAGAGGGGTACATATGTGCTTTCAGCCAGGGCCCTATCTTCACAGCTCATGCTGTCAAAACAAGCTTTGGTAAAAATGTGCCCTTGGTTCTGTGTGTATTTGAGCTGGATTACACATTATGCGTTCACTTTTAAGAAAAGTAAAAAGCCAATAAACGCCTCAAAGGGAAATATGGAAATATGTAAGCACTGATTCAGTAAGACTGTAAAGTGCTGGCCAAATTTTGAATATCTGAACTACAAGGATCACTTGTGCTTGAAATATAGTAACAGAACTGAGGCCCAAACTAGAAACTCAATTACACATTGTGGTAAAAAAGTCATGAAACTGAACCACTCCTGGAAAGTGAACAAGGGTACATCCAAATGGAATGACTGAAAAAATACTTTCTTAGTCCACAAGAAAACACTCTGAAAGATGCATTTGGCTCAAAGCAGTCAGAGCAGCCTGAGCTCTGTCTAGGGTAACTCTTAGAATTTCAGTATTTAAAAAGGAAAAGGGGGATGTCCTGTGTTTAAAAATATGACTTTACTTAGTCCCAGAGAAGAATAAACAAAGCATAGGCAAAAACCTAAATGCCTCTAGAGAAAAAAAATGTGTTTAACCACAATTCTAAACTATCCTTTTCCTTCTCTCTCCCCACTTTTTAAAAAATGAACAAATAACAGCCAAGCTCAAAACCATTGTGTCATATTCCAGCCTCTCTAGCTTTGCTCTCATTGATGCCAAAGTTCATAAAATAACAATAATATTTACAAAATATGAACCTGATCCAGCAGTTCACATTCAGGCAGCGCTCTGCAGTTAAGGTGATGGAAGCTGTGGCAAAATGGAGCAGAAAAAGACCATGTATCTCCTGCCTCGGGAACTTAACTGACATCAACTTAACTGAAATTTCTGCTAGTCTGGTCCTTGGCAGCCTTGGTGCTGAGATTTTAGGTGTTGCACGGGAGGAGGCAATGGACTTGTTGCTGCTGGTGTAATTCCATGATGGAGATATAATGGAAATAGAGTAGATCTGTTTGCTTAGTTGGCTTTCTCTTCTGTTCTTGTTCTCACCAAATTTATTCTGAATTACTTCATAGCGTTAGCTGAGTTAAAGTTCCATTAGGATGAAATGTCCTGCAATACAGATTTCTACTCTGTGTTTTGATATGAGTAAATGATGTTGGCTGTGGCTTTTTTATGACAAGCTCTAGCAGCCTTGGAGTAAATCTGTGTTTCAGAAAACTTGTATGGCTGGAGTCACTCTGAACTACTGTTTATATGTATCGCGCAGGAGCAGAAATGATGCAAAAGGGATATTATGTGAGCTGCAAAGTCAGACACTCAGTGCTCAGGGTGTGATTCTTTCTACATTCCCCCCTGTGGTTTTGTTTTATTTCAGCTTTGCTTTTTTTCCTAAAGCTTCTATCTCACAAAGTGCACAGGATGCAACCATTCAGCTGTGCAACAAGCAGCCATTCAATATTTAGTTTCTTCCTTCCTTGTTGAACTCCAGTCCTTGTTCCACAGCAAGCTGCTAAACCACAGAGATGGAGATTCCTCTTTTGTTTCCCTGGTGGTCGGGTGCTTTGAAGGTAGGAGTGGTTCTGCCTTTGCCTATCCCATATGTGAGGAGGAAATAATCCAGGAACTTTACCCCTACTGCTTAAAGAATTTAAAGTGCAGAGTTTGAGGTTAAAGGCATCCATTGATTTGGGGTACCCCAGGTGACATAGCTGCTCCGTAAGTTAAAAGTATTTTTCATGTTAAAAGGTGGTACAATCTTCCGAGCATGTAGAGAGCACAGAGAAACTGCTCTTTAGCAGAGTGTGTAACTTGGCTGTGTTCTCACATAGGTGAGAACCTGTTTCTGGTACAAAGACACAAGGCCAAATGTTTTCCTAAAAGCAGAGATGTGCTACAGTTTCTCAAAGCAAAGATCCCCACAATTTTTTGTGATGCATTGCTTTCCAACCTTGCTTTCCCCTGAGATTTACCAGAAAGTGGGCAGGTACCAGTTTGGCTCAACTGCTAAAAAGTGCTCAGCAGGTGAAAATAATGGAAATACTGGGCGAGTCTCCAATCGGATGGGAGATCCTGCTCTGTCCCACAGGGTTGTTGGGCTGCTGTCCCTCACTCTGTGGCCGAGTGCCATCTTGTGGGACCTGCAGCCCTGCCTGGGAGCCCCCAGGGCTGGCAGGGTTCGAGGGAAAGGGGGTGCCCAGGCTGTGGTGGAGATGGTGAGCGGAAGGCTGGAGTGGCAGGTTGTCCTCAGGAGCTGAAAAGCACCACGAGAGAATAACCAGGGGCTTGAAATCAGAAAAAGCCCCAAGCAGAGCAAAATGTCCTGCTGCCTCCAAGAGTCATGTAACTCCTGTGTCTTTGTCTAACTAAGGGCAAATTTTACCTGTGGCTGTCGAGTAACAGGGATGAGATGCTGTCTCCAGCTGATGAGCTTCGAAAGCTTTTGTGCACGAACAAGAAACAGGCAAAAAAATGTGATTGCTTTAGGTAAGTGCCCTGAACTGGTGGTTTACAAACTGTCTTCCCGCTCAGGCAGACCCTTTTTTTTTGAGTGAGAAAATCTACCGCAGACAGGTCCTGCTAGCGTGTGCATCTGCCCAGTTTGCAGACACTAGGACCATTCTAAAACTAGAAAAAAAAGTGGAGCTCCTCACTTGCTTTCTTTTTGTTTACTTTCTGTTTTGTAAAAGTTAAATCTGTCTAATTACAGTTCTTCAAGTGAATAATCCATTTGTACAAGCTTTTAGCATCTTGCCTACTGCTTTTTACAGGGAATATTATCTCAGTCTGCTTTGTATCAGCTCTGTCTGGTTTTGGACACCCCATCCTTGGAGTGGGTTTACTTATATCAGTCGTGGTGGTACATTTTTCTGACGGGAAAGGCTGTCCTTAGGATCAGAAGCTGTTACCTCATCAGGAAGGTGTTAGATGGGCCTAGCTTTTGATCACTTTATTAACTCACACTTGATGGCACTGGGGTGGCAACTGCATGACCAATACACCAACGCATCCTGTCAAACCCATCCTTCTCCCCTTTCTGCCCTCGAAGTCTTGAGATAAGCCGTAGTGAGATGTCTGTCTGGTTGATGGAACTAGCAGTTTCTGGTCTAATCCACCCTGGGCTACAGCACAAGTGTCTACCAAGGATCACAGAGTAGTATGTTTTATACAATACATGCTGGTGGGTAAATTTAGAGTTGACAACTCCCTTCCACAGTTGGAGGACTCAAGGACAGTCCTATCAGGTGGCAACTGGCTGCGGGAGTATTTATAATCCATTTGCTGACTGGAATTAATATGAATCTGTCATCCCTCGCACCACTTGGGAAACCACGTAACTGAGGGCTGATGATGCCAATAGCTGTTGGTGATCTTTTTTGACAATAGCTGAACATGTTGTTCCCAACTGATTTCGGAAAAGAAAGTTGTCACCAAGATAAAGTACTGTCTGGATTCTCTTTTCTGTGAGCTCCATAGATTTGGGAAAATGGGACATTTAACATGGTGTTAGATTGCAGTCTGGCTGTGGCCAAAACAGATCTGGTGGGTCTAAGGAGCGAGCTCACAGGTCTTTATGGAGCAAACACAGAGCTGCTCTCCTCTTTTAATGCAGAGCAGCATCTTGTGCTCGTGTCTGATTTCAGCAGGTAATATGCTCCGTTATCTGTGTCTGTGTACATGGGACTGGGGTTTACCCTATTTTAATCGGGTGAAATGCAACCTGGGCAGGTTTTCCAAGGAAAGGAGGTTCATTAGTTTCTCTTATTTGGGTTCTCCAACACACTACTTTGGATTTAGTGGATCCAGAAGGTTCACAGTGATGTCAGAACAAAGCTAGAGAGCTGGTCTGAGCCGATGAGAAAAATGTTAGTGCTGGGTAAGATCCACAGAGAGCTGGGGGCTGTTTGGGGTCAGGATGTCAGAGGAAAGGCTGGTGAACTGATCTCTATGGAGGGCATCAGTGCTTGGAGCATATTGCCTGCAGCCAGGTTTAGGAGGAGTCGGGGGAATAGGTACTGCTTTTTGGTTTCTTTTTGAGCATGTATACAACAGTCTAGGAAATGATAGGACTGTGAAAGTCTCTAGAGGATTAACCTCTATCTGTGCCTGTTCTGACAAAGCACTTTGAGGAGCCAGCTTTGGCACTGGTAAGCCTCTCATGCCCATGTGCCTGTATGTCCAAGTCTAGGATGCATCCAGATATGAGTGTGCCTGCTTATCTGAGAGCAAGGACTGCAGCAGATCTTGCTCTGGATACTTGGCAACCCCAGGCTGGCTGCTCGCCATCTGACCTGGCCGCTTCTAGACCTCCTGGAGAGGTGATGCAGTTCATGTGACATCAGGGACACCCACAGACATGCACTGACCAGCTCTCGCTGGGCTGGACTATTGCTTAGGAGAACCAAAAACTGTGTATCCAGGTTTCCTGACAAATATCATCTCTTGGCTTCACAGTTGGGTAGCCCTGTGCTAACAGTTGTGATCCGGCACCCCTAGCGCGCATTCTCCTCTTATTTTGTCCTCCTTAGCTGTGCATAAGGAAGGCTGCCTCAGGCTGTGCTGCAGAGCAAGTCCCAGCCTGATGAACCTACGGTGGGTGCTGAGGAATCCCTGATGAGATGCGATGTGACAGTAGAAAGGAAAGAGCAATTGCTGGGTAAAGCCACAGGGCATGCGATTAGATTACAGCCTGTCTGGCAGGGAGGCAAAACAAGCTGCTATTAATTTCAGAGTGGGGAATAGCTTTTATTTACTATTTGGCAGGAGGTGGTCATGTCTGCAACCACAGGCAGCAGCAAGCATTTGAGAAGTGGTCAAAAAGCCAACTCAGTGCCTTACTTCCTCCATGACTGGGTCTAGGAGCCACTCACACCTACATCTGCAGGGATATAGGTGTACAGGAATTTAGGTGAGTCTTGTATGAATGGAGATGTTTAAAACTTTAATGACTTCCCCAGAAGGAAAAATTGAAATCAGGGAGAAAGATTCACTGTGAAAATATACAAGCTTTTGAAGGCAAGTCGCTCAGGAGAATGTCTACTTGTCCCACCTTGCCAGCGATATTAGCTACTTAGAATAGACTGTCTGCCCCATATTTGAGAGCTGATGCTGCTGTTATCTCAACAGAGCTACTATATTCTCAGAGCATAAGGCCCCTATGCTGGGAAACACACCCATCTGCTGGATGCAGCTTGCTCGGTTGGCTGCTAAAAAATACAAAGCCCTGACAGACCTATGACTAACTGGAAACTATGCATGAGGTAGGGCTCAGCTCACCACCTATCAAAAGCCATTGCAAAAAATCCTACAGGGTTACTAAAAATGACACGAGGCTTTCCTTTCTGTCACTGCAAGGAAAGCTTGGCTTATATTTTAAACCCTGGAATGGCTCTCAGAGTATCTAGTTCTGCTCCTCAGTCTTCTGCAGGCTTGGCCCAAGCTCTCTATAGACAGCCCATCGAGGGGTCTGATTTAGGCAATAGGGCTGGTTTTTGGTGGTGTGGCTCTGGCAGCACTGGGGCGATGATCCCAATGCCTCTCCTGAATTTAGAGCCTTCCTAATTGTAGCTTCCTAATTGTTGTATTTTGCAACATTATTTTCAAGCTTCTTGGCTGCATAATAGAATATTTTTATTTTAGGGTGTCTTCTAAGGTGGTAATTTCCTAAAAGAAAAGATGAAACATAGTTATAAGTTTCAGTGAAAATTGTGGATGGCTTTCCGGGCTGTTGGAAAAGAAGCAACAGGATTTGATGATTTAAATTTTTTTCCTCAGGCATTCTACTTTAGTAGATCTAATAAATGGAAATAAAATCCAGGAGTGTTATAGCTGTAAAGAAATTTACAAAGCAATTAATTTCTCCTGGGTTTTGGTGTTTATTTTGCATTTCATTCCATTTGCAAAGGCAAAGGGACTGCTTTCGTCTTTTCCTCTACTTAGACACTAACCTCTTTCCATGGAAATAGTGTTTAGCCACATTTTATCTCCAAGCAATAAAAGCCAAGATATTTTCAGTCCATTTATAATGGATTATATATTCTCAGATCAGGACAATACTCTAAGATCTTATTCCCAAATTTTAGACTCAGGAATATGAGATGTTTAAGAAAAAAGGTTTATTCAGTGATAGTTTCCTGGAGACTTTCCTCAGAAGTAACAGGAAGCTGGTGGCATTCCCTGCTGCACTCCTGTCCTCTGCCTAATCCCCCAACAACTCTGAGCTTGGAGATCCCAGTTCCCCCCTCGTGCTGATGCTCTCTCCCAGTGTTGGCTGCGCAGCTCTTTGACTGGTCCTGTGCCCCAGATGGACATGGCCAGGTTTCAGAGTGTGTGTCGGGACATTCAGAAAAAAGATCAGAAACGTGGCGTGAAGTTTCCAAGCAAAGTCTTAGATTTCTTTTCCGACTATTTTCTGCCCATAGATCAGACAGAATTGGGACCAGACAGTTACAGAGGCAGTACAGGTCATTAGATGAGACTTTTTTTGCTTTCTTTCTGTGTCTCTGAGGGCCTGTGAATGCGGTGATGGCTGAGCATATGCACTACACTCTAATTCTTAAAAGTTTCAGAAGTTGCTTCTAAAATCAACACATGCTGATGCACAGGGAAAATTTTTCTTCCTTTAGGGATAGTCCACACTGTCTTCCTGAACTCCCACATCCTCTTGAAATGGAAGGTTTTGCCTCTAAGACCTCTTAACTTCTTGCAGTTTAATTTTTTATTTTTTTGAGAAAATTGACCATAATTGTGCCCACTAAAAGGAGGCTATTGCATCCTATAGTTTCAAATGAAAGTTCCTAGAAATTTCAAATGAAACTTCAGACGGGTTTGATGGGGTTAGTTTAGGGCAAGCAAAGTAACTGTGGAAGATATACAGAATTTACCACTTAGTCTGTGACTGCGTGGAGAGAGATGCAGATCTTTCTGGTTTGACATATTGCATGCACATAGAGGAAACTGTATTGTAACCCACAGCTTGCTTCACACTAGGTCTTTTCAGTATCTGAATTTGACTTCAAGCCCACGTACATTTCAGAAGAGAATTATATTCTGCATCCCTTAATCACACGAACTGCTGGAAGTTGGCACAGATTTGTCCCCAAACAGAAACCAGAGAAAAGGCTCCATTCCAGAAAATCTGTTGCCAGATGGTCATTTTGAGCAGAAGGAAAAGAAGAAAATGTTAAATACTGCTCTGCTTTGAAGAGTGGTTTCATAAGCGCAGCTTAATGTACAATAATGTTATTAGTTGTTCTTTCCATAGTGTCAAGAGGTGGATGTATATAATTTATCAATGTGTCTGTTCCCTGAAATGACTGGAAAAGACATATTTAAAGCCCTGGATTCTTAATTTTTTTCTATACTGCATCTCCTTGTGTTCTTCTCTGCATAAAACACATCACCACACTGTACCCCTGGCTATTGACCAGGGTTTTTTTCAGGTACTTAGTTCTTCCAGCTGCATCGCAGTTAAGCAGCCAGGTCTGTAATTGCCCCGTTCCTCCCGTCCCCTGCTTTTGAAAAGAGATGCTACCTTTGCCCTTTGCCCGTCTGCTGGTATCTCACCTGTCCCTCACAAGTTCACTAATGGCCGAGATAACTGGCTCTCCGAGTATCCAAGGACAAAATTCCTCGGGGACAGCTGATTAGAAAATATCACTCTTATCTACATACTTTCCAGCTTGTTCTGTCCCCGCTCAAAATTGAGCTCTCACTCTGTCCCTGCCATTAATTGTGGCCACTGTTGATACTTTTGGTGACGGGAAGAGCCAAAACCGGCGGCGAGGACTGAGCCGTCCCCCAGGGACGCGGCTGCAGATCCTCTCTTCCCCGCACTTCACAAGACTGTGACCAGAAAAAAAGAAATCACATTTAGAGGAGCTAAAAGAAAAGTCAGCAGCGTACAGGTGTTGACGACTCAAACCTTATAAGAACAATTAAGCCGTTTCTCCTCCGCGCCTGGAGCTCAGCCGCTTCCCACCTGCGAGGCGGGGTACCTGCTGCCAGGCTGAAGCAGCTGCCGTGCTTTCCCTGCCCGGTTCTTTCTACAGACATGTGTGGCGCAAGGTTGCCTTCAAGTGAAAACAGAAAGGTACTGCAGGGAAGGGAGGAGGAGGAGGACTAGGGATATCGGGGAAGACAAGTGGATTTGGGAGCTGCACCCCTAGCTAGAGCCGGGACACGCAGAATTCAGAGCACAAAACTGTGAATAGAAAAGACGCAAAAACCCTCACCCAACCCCAACCCAATAATTTGAGAAAATGCACATAACTTTGGTAATCCCGACCATAATCTGTGGCCTGTATAACCCACTGAGTTTAGAAACAGTTATACGCCTTTCCCACTGCTGTGTACAAGTCTGAGCCGTGGCTTTGTGGGAAAAGTTGATGTTGTCAGAAGGAGGTGAAACTTTGCCTTTGAGAGTCAGCACACAACGTGGTGGCTGTTCTCAGCCCTTCTCTCTTTAAGATCCCAGGGTTTTTCTTTAATAGAAGTAGGTTTTTATGTGGACTCACACTGACTGACACCATGTAGTGTGCAGGACGATGCGCTTTGCCCTGTTTCCCAGCTGTGTGCCACTGCTTTTCTTTTACTGGAGAATTAAAAAATCTGATGTCTTGGTAATAGGTAATTTTGGTCACTTTGGATGATTTTTCTTATTAAAAAATGCAACTAGCTTTAGAATTAACAGCACAAATAGCCTGAGTATAACTTTCCTGAAAATAGCCTTCTTAAGTTTTAATTTCTTTCACTAAGAAGGCTCTTGAAATAATCAAGTTAATATCAAGTTTCCACTGTTTCAGTACCTATCGGCCTTTTTTTGGTGCTTCTAAATTAATATTCTTCCTATTTTAAGTACTTGCACCTCCTCTGCTATTATTCTCAGAGTTATCTAAGAAACCTAGATACTGACAAGAGAAAGCCAAGTTCCTCCCCAGAAGTGAGGCGACCTAACTAAAAGCATCATCAATAACCTGAAGCGAACACCTCCACACGCTCTGTGTCGTCTCCCCATTCTCGTCACATCTAATATTGCCTCGGCAGTGGGAGGCAAAAGAGAGTAGAGGGTCATTTTGCTGTTGCTCTACGGTTTCAGTCACATTCCCCGATGCTCTAAAACTGTGGGAGAAAGCATGGAAAATCTGGGGCTGGGTTAACAACATTTTAGAGGTTGTGGGGACATAATGGATTTTTAAACTCCTGTTGTTGGCTTTGTGCAGACAAGTCACGCTTTTTTCCTTCCCGTCATGGACATGGCTGTGCTGGGACGGCTGTGTGAGCAGCCATACTCGTGGGGAGGTTGAAGCATTGAATTTAGCAGGTTATCTTGGTTTTAGCTGAGTGAAAAGCAACCACCATCAATGGGAGGTGGGCAGAAGAGCTGTAAAACACTGAATCCTGAAAACTACTCCCAAATTCATTTGAACCCCAGCACCGATGCTGGCGTTTTTTGGGATCCTATAAGCCACAACTCTCCATCCCTTATCAAAATCTTGCATGTACTGCCTGTTCTGGTCCTGGTGGCTACTGCAGTCCGGACAGCCATGTCCTTCAGGACATGCTGCCTGCCAAAGGTGCTTTCCTCCCTCTTGCTGCAAGGTGGTGCTGCAGAACAGGGAAATGTGGCCCTGATTGCCGGGGTTGCAGCAGGCACAGCTGCAGGAGGACAGGGCCTTTCATGCAAAGTTCGAGCTTGTGGCTGTGAGGGGGTGCAGGAGCTGGTGGAAGCCTGGGGGGACCTGGTGGGGCAGGGCGAAGGAGGGCTGGTGGGGTGGGCTGCGGGTTGCGTCTGACCTGCACCGATTCTTCCCGTCCAAAGAAAACCGGCTAGCTGGTGATCCCTCTACCTCCTGCCTGCTCCGCAGATACAGGGGTGTCAGGGCAGTATGGGTGGAAATTCCTTATCTGCCTGTGCCATATTGCTGTGCCTTTTTCTGCATCAGGTGCAAGAGGAGAAGGGCAGCTTTGGGTTGAGCGTGTTGGGTTAGTATGTATTGGAGCGATTAAGCTCACTGTTGTCATCGTGCTTTAAATCAAAATGTTTATGTTGTGAATCCCTGGACTGATGTAGGTTGTAGTTATTTCCTTGCAGAAATCCTGGTTCACGCTGTTGGGACTGTTTGCAGTCAGACTTTTTCGCTGATGTGCTCCAGTGAATCTAGTGGCAGCAGTTTAAGATGTTGCTGCCCCCAGTTCTGCTTCTTGTGTTCTTTTGGGACATGATGAGCTGCGCTTCCAGATCTCCAGCCCAATAGCTGTTTTCTAGGGGACAAACTGACTTTTTGATGGCTTAAGCTGATATAACAAACTCCCCTCTGGAACTCCCGAAATGGAGGTGTGTGACCCGTGGTGCCGGTTTTACTCCAGGAGCGGTGACTGTCAGCAAGCCACAGCAAAATCCTTTGGACATGTTAAACTGGTCTGCTGTGGTTGACCAGAGGATGTAGGTCAGAGCCCTAAATACAGCCCTTGCGCTACATTTGTTCTGGTTTTTGCCATACCTGTTTATGTATTCTTACACAGTTATAAAATTTATCATATGTTTATCAAATTCTCAGGGGGAGGCTTTATTACATAAGAAAATGATGCGTAGCACTTTTTTTTTTTTGTCAGACTGCTTTTCTTTTGTGATTTATCTCAAAATTTATCAGAATTGAAATGGGAATTCGGAAAGGAAATAATGAGGAGGGATTAATATCTAAATGAAACTGTTTAATGTATCAAAGACGTATGAAAAACGAAGTAAGTATATAGAGGCCTTTTCTGTGTAAAGCTGATGAATTAAGTTTTTTTTTAATTAGTGAGTTAAATGAGATATTTTTCCTTGCCAGGATCTTCAAGGTTTTAGTACTAGCAAAATGCATTCTGAAATACTTTTTCATGGCTAGAAGAGGAAAATAGACTCTCTTGCCATCCCCAGGTGGATGTCTTGGATAACAGCACATATCATCTGGTTCCTGACACCAATATTTTGGCAACAAACCCCTTCTACCTCTCAGTAGACATTGCTGTAGTTCTGCTGCATGCTCTTGAGCAAGGCACTTGTCACTGCTCCTTTCATCCTTTGCTGTGGCTGCTTTGGGTGTCATCTCCTTGGTCCGTGGATTCTTGTACCATGTATTTACCTGGATCTGAGGAGGAATAACAAGAGTAATAATTGTGTGGCCCAGATCCACCTGCCACCCACAGCAGGTCTGACAGGTCCGGCTGCCCGTGCATGTGTACAGCCGGCTCCAGGTCTGTGCAGGAGGGGCACCTTGCCCGGAACTCAAGCCCCTTTGAAGCTGGCGGTGTCCAAAATCAGGGACCAGAGCAGCCTCCCTTCTGTACTGTGCTGTGTGCACAGGCTAAACCTTATTAGCGGCTCATTAGTAATACTCTTCCCCTTTTTATTACTTTTTTTTTTAAACTTGAGCCTACTACATGCAGCAAGCAGCCACCAGAGTTAGCAGAGAGGTAACGTCTCTGGAGTAATTTCTTTACTCTCTGTGCCTTCCATGTCTGCCCAGTCTCTCCTTGGAGATGTACCTCCTCAGCGAAGGGACAAGCTGAGTTCGCCTCTGGCACAGTGAACAATTTCTGCCATCGGGTCCTTTAAGAGGAAATTGTGGAGCAGCTAAGGGTTCCCATTTGCTTTCAGTTCTTTAGGTATCTTCTCTGTCCTTTCTCTTTCTTTTTTTGACTATTCTTACACTTCCCTTTCTACTTGTTATTTTCTTCTTTGTTAATTTCTTGTTCATTTTTTCTCTCCTTTCTCCCTCTTTCTCTTCCTTTCTCTCTCTCTCTCTGCTGGATATTATGAGCAGCAACAGCAGCCGCTGGGAGCAGGAATCCAGGGAGATAACAGCATTGCCATGAGAATCAGCCTGCTCAGCTACAATTAGCCCTGCTGATATCTTTCACCTGGACAGAGCTGCCTTATCATTGCTAGTTCTTGGAAAATGAAGGGTCACAGATAGTGATCGCAGATAGCATGACTCTGGCATTTCCCTCTGGTTTTCATGTTGCTGGAATCCCTTTTTGGCTCCCTTCTCCATATGATTAGTTTTGCATCTCTCTTTTTCAGCTGTGCTGCTGTCAGATGGAAAGCAGGCACCAAGGCTTTCTGATGGCTGTATGGCTGAAACAGAGACCTCGGGTAAATTCACCTGGTGTAGTGACGACACATGTCCATGAATCCTGGATGTTTCTGAAGTTCAAAGCCAGAAATAAAATAATGGGTCAGTGCCCAAAGGTCTCTTTATGGTAAATCGTTGCCCCGTCTTTGGAAACTATCGAGAAGGGTGCAAGGCAGAGCCAGCTGGGCTTGTTAATGTTGGGCTGATCCACCCACCCTTGTGCTGGCTGATTGCGCGGTTCCTGACTAGTGATGCGAAGATGTTGGCAAATGCTCCCACAGCTTTGTTTTCCACCATGGATGGGCTTTAGCAACTGTTCCTTGAGTCTGGAGACAGCAGAGTTGTCCCTCCTGGCCTTTGTTTTGGTGGCAATTACACCTGTCTGATAAGAAGTGACCAAAGCAGTTGAAGGTAGCTAATCCAGTCTCTGCTTTGCATTCCCCCTTTCTTCTTATATCTTTCTACTGGTCTTATAAATACAGCTCTGCAACAAGGGAAAACCCTAATTCCTTACCTTTCTGGAGCCTGAAAGCACCTGAACTGCAGGACAAGCTTAGTGGCAGGGCCACACTTAGCAGAGATGGCCTTCGTACTGGTGTGTCTTCTTTTTGGCTTTTCAGTACCTTGGAGACGTGGTTGCTGTTGCTAGAGATCAGTCAGGTTGCAGCCAGATGTTAGCAACAGAGGTACTGAGATTAAACTAATGGCACTTGCCCACAGATATAGATTAGACATTAGGAAGAAGTTCTTTACTGCGAGGGTGGTGAAACACTGGGACAGGTTGCCCAAAGAGTTGGTGGAGGCCCCGTCCCTAGAGACATTCAAGCTCAGGCTTTATGGGGCTCTGAGCAACCTGATCTAGTTAAAGATGTCCCTGCTCACTGCAGGGAGCTCGGACTAGATGACCTTTAAAGGTCCCTTCCAGCCCAACATATTCTATGATTCTACTATTACTGCCAGTAGCAGCATTTTACTAATTGCACGCTGTTAGTGTAACCTGTGGGCTGATGCTGTGAGTATCACTAACCCCACTGACTCTCTGCTCTACAGGATTTCTTTATAACATACGTCCAGTTGAGATGCACAGCATTGACGTATTTTGGTCAGTGGGAGCACACAGTTTGGAGCCAGCTTTATGCTTTTGCAGTCATTTTGGTGACTTGTGAGATCGCAATCGGAATTATTTTTGATTTATCCAGTACCAGATACCACACTGGGGGCACCACCCTCACGTCACGTGGCTGCAGAGTTGCCAGACCCGTAGGACAGTCTCTAAGACTTGGCCTCACTCTACTTCTGGTGGAGGAGTAACCTGCGTTTGCAGGGGTGTGTGTGTATCATCGAGCGTGTTACAGCTGGGGTTGCGTAAGCGTTACTACGGGTGTACCACGGTGCAGCTACACCTGCGGCGCTGCAGTCGCAGCCAGGGGACAACCTTGGATCCCGCAGTGGCTGCCAGAGCGTGTGGCTTCTGCCGGTGACAGCCCGAAGGACAGAGCGTGCTCACCGCCCCAGATGTGCCTCATGCGGTCAGCACGTAGGGACGAGGGCTGGGGGGAGGCCCCTGAGTTAACCTAGCGTGTGCCTTTTATGTAGCCGTCCTCCCTGCAATGCTGTGCCCTGCTGTGTCCTTGCTGCTTTCCGGCTGCTGGGCACACGCTGCGCCTGTTGCAGATGAGCCACCTCTCAGGTTATTCCCTCCCTTC
>NW_009725552.1:16026-27592 GCF_000703405.1 Apaloderma vittatum
CCCTCAGTGGGTGGTACCTAGTTTGTGATGGCTTTGCAGGTCTTAGAGCCCCTGAAGGATTCGAAGTTCAGTCATTTTCTCATCCTTGAGAACTGCAAAGACTGGAAAATACTTGTGTTGTTCTTTCAAAGATAAGGATGGGTGCTGCTTTAGGGACTGGGGTTTCTTTTTCCTATGAAGCTTGGGCTTCCCATTGCAGCCTCTGCCCTCTCTGTCCTGCTTGTGCCTCATGCAGGTGGAGAGCGCGACCGTCCTGTGAGCTGCCCACCATCCACTAGAACCCTTAGTCCCAACAGAGGAAAACATAGGTGAATCACCAGAGGAATGTGAATCCAATGTTGCAACATTTATATGTTTATCTGACCTTCAATGTTTACAAATTTTGCTGGCAGTCTCATGAGAGAGGGTTTGACCAACTTATTTGTCAATTGGACCTTAATGCTCTTCTTGTTTCTGGTCAGTCTGGCAATACTCTACGAACAGCTTGTTCCACAAGCTCCTAAATGCGTTTATGTGCTTATGCATCATCATCGTATATTCTCAGTACTGTATTCTGGTCTTTTTTTTTACTCCGCTCTTTCAAGTTTTTGACTTCTGTGCTGTTACTCAGAATAATTGCTGTATTTTCCCAAATAAACGGTATCATCCTGCTACTACTATCTTTTCTCCTTTGAAGAGAGTGCCTGACCATTTTTCCATGCTGTCCTAAAGCTGTGCTATGTGACCAACAGAAAGAAAGGGAGAGGCCAGTATGTGTAGCATGGCCAGAACTCAGGCAATATGGTATATAATGTCATAAAGCCTAGTAAACTTTATTTTAGATTTTTAAAAGGAACATTCAAGTCTTATCATTATCTCATTGAAAATGCACAATTCTGGATGCTGTTAAAGATGCTATGATGGATTGCCTGCTCTCCCACAGTTTGCAAATGGTTTGTGCTTAGGGAGTGCTGCAGAAAAACCTTGTGCCTCAGATCCAGGCATTTCTGAATGTGAGATGTTTAAGAACAGATTATTTTCAGTCTCATCTGTTATCTGATTTTGTGAAGACTATTACTGATAAACCTATGTAGTCAGGAAAGCTTTGGTGGTTCCGGGCTCCAAAAGGACACCCTAATGTGCTGCTATTATCAACAAGATATTTCACCAGAGGCTTTGGTGAACCCAAGATTGGGCCTTTAATTATTATCCAAGACTCATTCCTCAGTCCTGGATCTTTGGCTGTGGCCAGTTTTCACTAGTCCATGTAATGCAGCCACAAAATACGTCTCCTCTTCCAGGAATCTGCAGAGTCAGCTGGCTGCTGCCATGGGCTGCCTGGACCCTCAGGAGCCTTTTCTTGCTGCTGAGCAGTTTTAGCCTCCTTGGGCATCCTCTGCCCCCTCTAAGGCACCCTTGGCTGCTTTAACTCCCTCTTTCTGTACAGGCCAAAGCGCTTTTAATGGGCTGCTGCAGACTCATCATCAGTTAGTGTTAACGTTTGGATCAGCAAGTGTTAGGTGGTAATTCTGAGAGAAAAATAGGTAAATCTTGTGATTACTGTTCAGAAGCGTCTTGCGCGGTGAGTTAATGCTGAGTGGCCAGGCAGACCCTATTTAGTTTTCTGCATGTGGAGGCAAAGGACAACACTTCCTTCGACCAATGGTAATGGAAACTCTTTTTGCCCAGGACTATCTCCTGTGATATATGGATCAGTAGCCCCACAGTTGGGACTTGCTGACAGCTGGGAGCTACCACAATTATAAATAATAATAACATTTTTGAGAAGGCTTCAGGCATGTGCACTGCATCCCTCTGCAAACTGATTTTGTAGTGGCTTGATTTCATGTCAGTTTAACAAAATGCTGAATGTGCATAGTTCCTTTTCATTTTATCTTAAAATAGGACATCTAAATAAGGCACTCTGTAGGCCTTTCCCAGTCTCTCCTGGCTGTCAGCTTTTACTGAGCTTCCCCACACCTCCCACTGCATTTTTCTCCAGGGTAGGAAGAGACTCTGCAATGTAAGTGGGATTATTCATGGGTGACAAATGTAGCCCAGTGTGATTGTGGGGTAGAGAAAAGCAGATACAAACGGCAGAAAAGTTGAGAAATGGAAGCGAGGTTTATAGAGGGGATTATGTGCCATAACGTCTTAGATACCAGAGGGGGCTGATCCTGTGCTGTGTTAAAATGCAGCCTGGTTTTAGCCTTTCCATAAGCTGCTGTTTCCAATGACACTGGGGAAGCTGATGCTGCCTGTGCCCCGGGGGCATTTAGTTCTTGCATTGTGTGAGCTGACTCAGGCTTGATTTCAACCCTGTTGAGGTTTCTCTTGCAGAACCACGTGTCTGAGCTGATCTCTGTGGTGTCACCAGAGCCACTGAGGTGCGTGGCAGCGTATGCAGTGCGCTCGCTGCAGTGGCCCTGCCCCTAGGGCACTACTTTCCAGTAGCGGAGGAATACCCTTAAAAAAGCTATATGCCCATCGACGTGGAGAACCTCACAGCAGACTCTCCAAAGTCAACTTCTTATTTTTACAGAATTTCTAAATAAACTCCAAGCCACATTTTATAAGGGAGGATGGTATTTGCAGAAAAGGTCAAGGCTATAACAGTCGGCATCCTTGGAGATAGGAATTCTCAGCCCCTGCAGCTTCCCATAATTTGTCATGTCTTTAAACCCTCAAGTCCCCATTTTGCATTCCCGATCACAAAAGACATGAGGTTTTGATTTTAAAATTAAATGCTCCACTGGCTGGGATGTTTTTCCCTAAAGAAAATGTACAGAAACAAAAATTGTTAGGATTTCACTAATTATATGGTTATGCTTAGCCTCAACCCTGTGCCAGGACCTGTTAGTGCTGGGACCGCGGGAACAGATCCAGAAGGGACCTAGCGAGGCATCAGTGGAGCTCCTGCCTCCAGGGAGGTCCAGCTGCAACTCCTTGCATCCCCTTTCTCCACAATCCAATTTTGGTTGGTCGCAGGGCAGGTGACCGTGATGGGTCTGGGTGCTGCAGGCTGCCCGGCGTTGCTCGAGGCTCAGGATCTGCCGAGTTTGTCGCCGGGGAAGCATGCGGCAATTTCTGACTTCAGCAGGTGTGAGAGAAGCCTTTCCTGCGAGGAGAGCATGGAAACACGAACATAACTAGCAGCGAAAACTGAGTGGGATTTGTGTTTCTGGTGAGGTGTCAGGAAATAGCTTTAAAAATGCGCTGCTGAGAGGCTTCCCAGCAAGCTTTAACTATTCCCTCACCTGGGAAGATCGCTGCCTCGAATTCCTCAGGCGTGACGCAGCAGAGCTCCTCTGGAGCTGCCTCAGCTCTCCTGGCATCTCCAGGCGTGGGCTCAGGGAGGAGAACGAAGGGCAGGACCTCAGAACCGGTAAAGACAAACGCAGAAGCGCTGGCAGTAGGTTTGACTCAGCTCGCTATGTGGGCTGACATATGTAAATTGCCATATACATTTGTAAATGTTTTGGTATGCCTGAGCAAGCCAATATCTGGAATTAATTTTTTTCTTTTGGGAAGCTAGACAGGGAGCCTGGAGGAGAATAAATCCAAATGGACCGCGTGTATGAATCTTGGTGGGATTTGTTCAATTGGATGAGACCCGTGTATGGACGTGCGTTTGCAATTTGACTTGCCTTGATTTGGTTCTCCTCGCCTCACTTGTTAAGTGACTCAGACCAAAGTGAGCTAAGATCACTCCAGTCTCAAAGCAGACCTGTACGCTGGTATTAAGCATATTTCAAGTTACACACTTCTCAGGGTTGTGCAATGCAGAGTCCCTCCTCTGCAGTCTGTTTTAGGGCTTCTGTACTTTTTTGATGTCAGCACTCTGTTACTGCGCTATTTTGTGCGACATGATGCCCTAAGGGAAGGAAAGGGTCACTCCTTCGTTGCTGATGTTTAGCCACTTTTTGGAGCAGAGTACAGTCTCGCCACTTTATGCATCGGGGGATGAAAAATAACTTTTCTAAGTGAAATTGCAAAGATACTGGCAGAAGGCAGAATGCAGTTACCTTAGCTGCATCGCAGCCACAGTGTGGACCAGCTCCTGCAAAAAAATAAAATAAAAAAATGCAGTGGGATCTTGAGAGACAAGCTATTCCTTGAGTGTAGCCTGACTGCACGTTGCTCTGAGATCACATCCCACCAAACTCTGTCACATCTCTGCTGGCAAGATGCACTTTCCGTTGGTGTCTGACGACAGTCCGTGGCAGGAATATAGAGAGCTGTTGCACCTAAAGGCAACGAAAATGCTACAGGTCCTAGATTGCTGCAAATCACATTTAGGCTTGTGAAGCCCATCTCATCCAAAGGCTTCAACTGCATTAGTTATTTTTAAACCCCACAGAAGGAGTGTTAAAAATGTGCTTTTTCATGCAAGCAGGCTTAAAAAAAAAATCCGTGCTTTATGTTCCGAGGTGCTTTCTCATAATTTCCCCATTCCCTTGCTGCCTACACCCCGACACTGTAGGAAAATGACTTTGGAGACGACACAAAGTGCTGTTTCTGCAACTTGCTTTTTCTAACTTTTCTTCTTTTCTGAAACTTCAGTAAGCATTCAGGATTTTGGTATCTGATGATTGCTGGGATGGTCATGGAGCAATCGGAGAGATAATTACAGCTACTGTATGTGCCTGTTACGTCCCTCAGCAGAGCCACTGGCTGGTACTTATTGATAGATTATTAATATCTGACAATGGAGAGGCAAATGGATGTTCTCTGTTCTTAAAGTAAAATCTTGAAGAGCTAACTCTTGCTGTTACATGAACTGACTGGGTCTTTTGTACATGTAGGACAAACCTTATCAGCTATTACAGGTTTTAGAAAGCACGGCTGTTGTATTTGTGAATGGGTCTGGCTGAAATCCAGTGCTTAGGGCTTTGGCTCTGTGCTGAGGGCTGCTGACACCTTGCCTGCGGTCAGCCAAGATCCCCTTCCCGGCCTTTACGGGATGCACTTATGGGATGATGAGTTGCGCCTATAGCCAACCTGGCTGAGCACAACGTGGTGCCACTGCCAGCCTCCCACGGGGATTTTGTAATCCAAGGTCATCAGGGCAGCGAGAAGAAACCTACGAGCACCAGCATCCCCCTGCTCCCTTCCTAACCTGAACACAGGCTAATTTAAAGCAGATGAGCTGACTCTAACATGCTGCAACGAACTCAATCCACGGCTCCTGCTAAGGGGAAAACTTCCCAAAACAAGCAGGGGCTTTGTCTGAGCCCGATGAAGGCCCGAGCTTCTGCCCCCTGTTTTTCACCCTCTAGTTTGTTCCGTGTCTCCCTTTCTGCCCCCAGACGGAGCTGCCAGGTCCTAGCTGAGCCACCAGCGAGGTCTCCCTCCCTCAGGGGAATGACACACCGGTGACAAGGTCTCTGTCCCTGCACCGGCTCTCCCCAGTACAGAGAGAGGAAGGGCTGGCTCCGTCCCCATGTCCTGCCCCCGCCAGGGCAGCTCTGCCGCTGCCCGGAGCTGCCCTGCTGGGGCCGAGCAGACAGATCACCACCTCTGCCCCCTCGGCCAAAGCCGCTGGCCCAGCTTCAGAGGGCTTCTCTTACCCCTGAAATTCCAGCTCAACAAAACCCAGCCACAGGCTTATTCAAAACATTTATTAGTGTTTAAGGAAAGTAATAGTGTGAAAGGTACAGAGCTTTGTCTGCCGCTGCCCGGAGCTGCCCTGCTGGGGCCGAGCAGACAGATCACCACCTCTGCCCCCTCGGCCAAAGCCGCTGGCCCAGCTTCAGAGGGCTTCTCTTACCCCTGAAATTCCAGCTCAACAAAACCCAGCCACAGGCTTATTCAAAACATTTATTAGTGTTTAAGGAAAGTAATAGTGTGAAAGGTACAGAGCTTTGTCTAAAGCCATATGCATTTTCTTTTTTTACAAGCTTATTTGGCTGCAAATTCTACATGAGATAAAACTAGTATGTTTTTCTCCCAGAGATTTCAAATTAAGGACAGTTTGTAGTTTTTTTTTTTTATTTTTTTTCATTTTAGTTCAGCACTTTAAGTTAGGACAGCATTTTCCAGGGTTTACTGCTATCTTTTTCCAGTAGGCATTTTGCTTCTCCCGGTATTTTCATTCCAGAGCAAGGCTCATTCCAGATGCAAAGCGTAAAGGAAACATTCATACCTTGGGTTTTAAGCTAAACCTCCTTCATGAACAGCAAGTTCATAAGGAATGTTAATTAAAGCATCATACAGTATCTAAATGGACAATTTTTTCTTTTTTATAAAGAATTAAGGCTGTGTAGATGTCACAATAAAATAATCTCAGGTAAAACGCACCCTATTTGTTAGATATGAAAGAAGGTTTAACAATAAATAAATGATTTATGCTGTCAATAACATTATGGAACTGTATAAAACTATATTTATGCAGCTTTAAACATAAAAAAAACATACTAGTGGCATGAATATATACAACACAGGTCATGACGTACGTTTAAATTATCATAGCCAGCAGTGTTCTTTTTTTAAATGGAGACACTATAATAAATAGAGATGTTAAATATTTACAATAATAGCATATGTGGAATCAGTAGATGAACACATAAAATCTTCACACACAGAGGAAAAAAAAGTTATGCCTTATAAAAAAATCCCTCCTACCCAGAGCTTGCCCTCCCCCCAAATTTCCATTGACTAAACAAGGGGAATATACAATTTCCCCCACAGAATGAATGAATACAAATAAAACTGTATGCATGCTGAGGTGATACGTTGACTGAGACGTTCAAGGATGTAGATCTCTATGTTTGGTTCCCATTGATGAATCTGACCTCTAATGAGAGAGGGATCTTATTTTAGTTCAATGCAAGAACATTACATTGGTAACAAGTTGTTTCTGGTTTACGTTTGGTTTTTTTTTCATTTTCTTTTTTTTCTCCCTCTAAAATGCTTGGATTGTCTTTTTGGTTTGAGCTTGTTCTTCATGGTGGCTACATGCCAGCAAGGGGGAGAGGATGCTCACAGGAAACCCATAGAGGCACGCTAGAACCATTCTTACAGCACCACCAGCAGCCACTTCGCTTTTGGAGCTTTATGGAGTTGGCCATCAGCGCCAGGCGTGAGCCGACCTCGGCAAGCTCCTCCAGGGGACAGCCTGGGTGTCCCGTCCGTGGAATGGCAGCAGGCACTCTCGCTGCCAGGAGTTCTGCTCCTCAGGTCAGCATGGTCTTTGCTGCTGCAGCACCTGGCCCAATCCCATCTCTTTTCAATCAAGTCGAATGAACTTAGCCAAAATCAGGCAAGATTGAGGTCATGTCTTTAAACAAAGACCTGGTGATCACATAGAGACACACCTTCTCGACTTAACTGTCCTCTCTTGCTTCCTACGTGGCTTCTATTAAAAGCAATGCCTCTAACATCTGCGGGTGGATACATGCATTAAACCCTGAATATAGCTATTAGGAGCTGTGTTCACTTAGCAGTAACTAAAACCTAAGTTGGAACTTGTAGCCAAATTCCAACACCCTCTACTGTTTATATAGCTCCTTCCCACCATGCGACAAGACGTACGTTAGTTCACTGAGTACGTTCTGTCTCTACTGAACTGCCTTCCTGCCCCCACAGCTTTCCTCCCAAACTTTCTAAATGAGAAGGCTCAAATCCCTTGTATGATTCCCACTTTCTAAGAAAACTCACTTTTTCTCTAGAGGAAGCTGAAGAGCTCACCCTTCTGTAACCTCCATTTCCAGTACAATATCTGGGGATATAGGATTGCAGATCTGCAACCTGAGAATTACAATTGCATAGGGGGTAGGAGAGATGTGTCCAAACACCTCATTCACACTTAAAAATGCTTAGAGACAGTAAGCTCTTGACACTCTTCTTCTTTAGTAACTCTTTCGGCAGAAATTGGTGGTCATTATCTGCATAACAATTAAAGAAAAAAAAAAAACCAAGTCAACCCCTTCTCCTTATCTTTGGCATTTGGATAAACCACAGCTGATAGGCAGGTTAGAGCAGGGCTCCACATCCCAGCAAACCACACCATGCTACTGCTAAGGAGCAACAGATTTCTGATGGGCCTTCAACACAGCCCGGCAGAACTAAGCATGTGGGGTCCTTCTGTGTCTGAGCCTACGCCCCAACCCTTTCATTTCAGACTGTCCATCAGGGTGGAGGACCTGCATCACTGAGCGGGCAGGTGGAAGCAGAGAACATGCACAGGGCTTCTAGAGGTCCACAAATGTACCCTTGGGGGTCCTCTGTACTGTGCAAGTCTTAACAGTCACATTGCCTGGTCTGGAAGCTGACTGCTCGCCTTTGATACGCTGAAGTGACTGGATCAGCAAGCATCAAATTATGCAGTGGTTAAAAAACAAACAGGGGGCACTTACACTAGGCAGCATCACCCGGATTGGAACAATGGCTCAGAAGTTAGTTAAGAGAAAAAGCGGTGGAGCTCTGGGCCACACAGTTCCTGTGTGAGAGACGGGGTAGCTATTTCATTAGAGTGTCACAGAGAGAGCCTTAGGCTCTTGCGTTCTCAGCCACAAGGAGAAACCAAATCCCCCTGGAATTCGGCCATCTGCCGTGAGGCTGTGCCCTAAACCTTTGGAGGTGCTAAGCCACAAGCAGCCGCATGCAATCTGGCAGAGCCCTCCTGGAACCTTCTCCCCAGCCAAGGGGACCAAGAAAAACAAAACAAACCCCCCAAACAACCCAACAACCCCCAAACAAGATCCTAAATTTCAGCTGATGTCTACTTCATAAACAAGGGGAGGAGAATTCAGTCAGAGACGTTTTGCTGTGTTTGGTGACTATTCAAGCGTCGAGTTTGCTGGATTGATAACCCATTGCCACTGCTCTCCCTTTGCTACTATATACACTGTTGCTGAGGTCCATATATATCTTGCAATGCCCTGTGCTTGACCTCTGAATGGGAAATGCTTTGGAATGTCCATAGACAGGAAGATGGGACTCAACGGAGGAGTTTCCAGTGGAGGGGAAGGATGGGGGAAACAGGGAGTTGGTGCCTTTTTTCACCTCCGGATGTCAGAGAAATCGGACAGTTCTTCTGCCCGGTCCATGATCCCATGTGCCCCTTTGGGACCGTGCCCCCCAGCTTTCACACGGGAATGGGCATTCAAGTGGCCCTTAGTACCTCTCTCTCCCTTAGATGCTCGTGAGCTCTCCCTGTGGTCGGAGTCAGGGTGGGCCAGCATGTCCCCACGGCCAGCAGCAGCTTTGCTGGCTTCACCCACTTTCTTCTCAGCACCCAGGATGGCGTCGCCATGTGCAGCCGAGGTGCAGAAGCTCAGGATGGAGCAGAGACTTCCCCAGTTCTGTTCGCACTGGGCCTGGACGCTTCTTGTTATTGCCTTTTTCACCTCCTCACCACAGGTGAGCAGGATATTCACCAGGTCAACATAGGGCCTAGAGGTAAAGGAAAACAGTGAGAGGAGAGTCAAAAAATATATAAGGGTTATCTACGAGTAAACAATGTAATGGCCTCTCTGCCTTACCCTCCTTCTGCACAGCGCGGCTGTGTAGCATTAGTTCCCTGCTACCCACTGACTCAGCAGCCTTGTAGAGCAGTTTTACACCATATGTTTATTATGCAATATATTATATTCTAATCAGCCATACCACTGTAAGAAATGCACGTGTTAGCGTGCTGTCAAACAGAGCATCACTCGAGTGCTGGATCTGCCTTGGTTGCTCCCTCACCGGAGATGCTCTGGGAGAACTGTCATGTCCAAGCAGATGAAGAGATGAGGTCTACATGCTTGGCAAATGGGGCTGTCAAATGAAAGAACTGCAATCTCACACCTTCTGCCTCTATCTCTTTCTGTGCCCCTTCATCTTTATGTTAGTACACACGATAAAGAAATGTGCTCACGTCCAGAGCCATCAAATTCATCAAGCAGCTTGCAATCTCCAGCTGTTACAGAGCGTACGCTCATCACCAACCTGCACAAGGGAGGCATTTCCTCGTGTCTGCAAAGAGCAACAGACACTCGACTAGAGCTTTTTTTGCTTTTTTCATCATCTCTAACTTTCCCTGCAGCAACAGGTGTTCATCTCTGCCACAAGTCAGATCCTGTCTGGCCTCAGGACCCAACTGCACAGAGCTCAGGACACAGAGAAATCCATTTTGGTGGCACTGTTTCTTCCTACACCGAATTTTTTTGTTTAATTTTTTACAGACCTGTGTAGAGCTTTCAGTATAGACCTTTTCCCAGCCAAACAAGGACTCCAAACGAGCCATGGCCAAACACAGTTTCTGCTTCCCACCTCTTCCTCTGTGTCCCCCAGCACAAGGCAGCCTGAGCACAGGCGCTTCTGCTTCCTCAGCCACAGGTCACCAAGTGCAACGATTTTAAAATAGTTGTGGTCACAAGTTTTGTGGGTCAATATTGATGTTGTCTATTGACACAACCACTGAGCTGCCAGCAGGCCTGGAAGGACGTGCTTAAAGGCTTCCACAGTAGGAACCATCCACAGTGCAAGCGGAGACCTTCCTGGGATCAGCAGTCGTGGGGTGGCTGGGGTGCACCTCCTGGGCACACTGTCTGTCAGCTCTGGTGGCTAGGGACAAGACTAAATCTCTTCCCACGAACTAATTCAGCAGAGACAAGGAAAACTAACAGATTATGATCCAACAGATGACGATCAGTGTCTGACACTGCCCTGATTTTACTTTGCCTAACTGCTTAAAATCATTTGGAATGACTAATCTCAGAGAGCCACCTATTCCCCTATCTCAAAATATTTCCCATGTTTGGATTGTTTCTGCTGTTTGGAATTGGAATGCAGCAGTGACCAATCTGCCAGGGCCTGTCACCACCTCCACCGTAGCAAATCAGCCTGACCCCCACCCCGCCGCAGCTGACTCAGGAGGAGACTTTGCTGCCCTCATCGCGTTCCTCAACACTCATCAGGAGAAAACAGTCAGAGTAAGATAGTCAGAAAACAAGTCTGCGAGCTGTCACTTGCTTCTCTGCTCTTAGTTTTTGTTTTAAACATAAAATAGAAGACAAGAGAGAACTGAGCACACCGCATACAAAGTGCTCCAGCAGAAGAAAGAAAGGAAAAGAAAAAAGATAAATCTGTTGCTGAAATTGGACATAACCTTTACAAAAATCTTTGGAAGAAGGTTGTTGGTATGACTTAGAAGTGGCTCAGCTGCCAAATATTTCAGGTATTCAGAGTCTGCCAGAGCCCTGCGGATTAATACTGGCCCATTTCTCCTTCGCTGTTTTACTTTCTGCATTTCAGCTGGCCTGACCATAGTACCTGAACTGAGCACAAGGCTGCAAGTCAGCGGACGTGATTTTATTTCTAGCTCTGCCACACTTGCCTATTGATCTTGAACAAGTTCCTTAGTTCAAGCGCTTCAGAGATGGCCTCTAAATTTAGGGGAGAGGAGGAGGCTGGCTGGCTTCTATTTGGGGAGTCCCGCATAGGAAAGCTAAGCTCTGACTTCATGAGATGCTGAAGTGTAGGAAGCTCTAAATGAGATCGTGCAAATTCTAGGTGTTTGGCTGAATGACCTGTCTCTTCTCAAACTGAGAACCCCCCAGTTAAGCTCCTCAGAAACAAGCAGCTGCCTCTGAGCATTCCT
>NW_009725552.1:27623-33128 GCF_000703405.1 Apaloderma vittatum
TGTTCATAAAATAAGGATAACTTACTCCTCCTTGGACAGGCTTTTGGCTCTTGTTCTCCTCATCCCCAAATCATGGGGGAAGTTAATTGGTGCCAAGTGCCCAAGTTATAGCCTAACACAGCCTGAGCAGTGCCCAGAGAGAGGTGCTGCTGTGTAGGACCAAGCCCCACTTTCTCTTTCCCCCCAGGCAGCAGGATGCTGCCCCTCACTCTGCCACCAGCCTCAGGAATGTCCATGGACAGGGCCATGCTTTCAAACCACTATATTCAGCTTGTACCAACCACAGCAAATGATTCTACATTTGTGAGTAAACTGGCATTGAAGCATCTCTCTGCAACTGCAGATTAGTATTAGGGAGGTGGTTTTCAAAGGAAAGTAGGGGAATCAGAGCACAGCTTCTTTGGATATTAATGTACATGCAAGGCTAGAAGTCCAAAAGAAATAGTTCTATTAAAAAAAAATAAAATCTATCTGATTTCTGAGATTTGGATTTTCCATGCTAGTATCTGCTAGGGATTAAAAAAAGCATAAGAGGCGTGGTAGGAAGATGCTCTAAGGTTAAGCCTGTCACCAGGCTGTGGCTCAGCCTTCTTGGTTGGGAGTGAGATGTTCACCTGCAAGAAAAACTGGCTCCAATTTTTGCATTTGTGCACAAAGAGTTGGTACAAACAACTTGTGCCTGTTTTGTTGCTGTCATGTCACAGCTTTGATCAATTCCAAATAGGATTTGTGCTTGCCATTCCTTGGAGGGCAGCTGTGTTCCCAGTCAGAGGGATGAACTCCTCAAAATCCTGTGCCTTCATTTTGTACACCTCTATGTTTTATCAGAAAGCATCTGATATTAATAAAGAATAAGATGAATGGAAGATTACCTGGGGGACTGCAGCTCCTTCAGGGACAATTAAGTACAAGACATTTGAAAATATGTATTTAAAGAAGAAATTATCATCTTGCTGACAACTTTGCATAGACCTTCTTCCCCCTTCTCCTCTAGCTGTCATCTTTAACAGAATCCTGAGGTCAGGAATGGTGTCTTTGAGCTCAGAAAGCACAGAGACGTGAGATGTCTCTAGAAATGGCAGACACTGCCACTGCATTTGCCAAAAGGAACAGTGAGACGGCCAGATCCAGTTTCAAGCCATTTCACCTCCTTCCATAGTCACATCTAGCCTTTTGTAAACACACTCATCTTCAAGGGCCCCTGCGAAGAAAACATTACCTTGGTCTTGAACATGGGAAAACAAGACGTGCTTAAGGCCAGAAGGAGGTGAAACAGCTCTCGGGCAGATGCACAGCCCATTGGCACCAGCGTGCTCCTGGAAGGAGCTCCCACGCCCCTGACTGCACTAGCACGGAGGCACTTACTCATGCTGCAGCAGGTCTTTGAAGTGAATCATCTCCACAATGACCTGGACGTTCTCCTTGGCAGCAGAGCAGAGGTCATGCTTCAGGTAGCACTCGCGCTGTAACTGGAACACCATCTCTTTAATGGCAGGGCACTTACGGCTGATGCAGCTGAATTTATGCCTCAAGGCATGAGCCTTACACTTCAGAGCGTCTTTAATGAAGGATTTTCCCTGAGAAGAAAAGAAAAGGAGTAGGTCTGTATTTTTGTCCATTAAGCACAGCAGCTGATTTATGCCCAGCTAGCTGCTCCTCTGTAGGACAACGTCAAGGGTTATTAGATGGCTAAGGGTATCACTTAATGGCTTTTCACTGTCTTCTCTTTGTTTCTCTGCCCTTAAAGACCATAGCAAGTTCCTGCCTTTGCCATCCCAGTGAAGCTAAACACACAGAGCTTCCTCACTGGTATTTTGGGGTTTCTTCTACCCCAACAGCTGAATGCCCAATGAGGCAAAGGACAAAAGTAAGCACCTTGAAGTCATTTAATGCTCAAGTTACTGGCTTCGTTTCCTTCTGGGGTGGCAGCACAGCAACCTCACACAAAGGAGAGGGCATCCTGCCACGGCTGAGGTCCCCAGGACCACAAGCAGATACCCACTTAGTAACTGCAAATTAGGTTGTTATTTTTTTAGTTTTAAAATTAGTTTGGAAACTCAGACGAGTATGCACCTGCCCCCTTCCTTAGAGAGGGACTCAAATCAGCACTAATAGTAATCCTACAGTGTCTTGATGTCTGTTTGCTTAAAGAAATTTTAAATGAGATTTAAAAAAAATAAAGAAACTTGAAAAGCAAGTTGCAGAAAAGCTGCTTTAGCAGCATCTCTCTAACTGCTGTTTGCGATTCTTTCACTCAGTTGCTTAGAGGGCATCAGAACCATCCCTTCCTTTTCTCTTTGCTGTCTGGTGCTGTAGCTGCCGTACCCGGTGCACGTGTCGCAGTCTGACACAAAGTCTCTTTACTTTGCTGAGCAATAGGTGTGCGAAAGCCTCATGTGCTGCCCCCGCCTCTTCACTAGCTTTAGATTATTTTACACCAGTGCTTTGTGAAAACCAAATTCTTATTATCCTTTATCCAAACAGTACACTGGCACAGCTCCACTGACATTAACTAAGATTTACCCAGACCTGCCAGCAGATGTTGTCCCCAAATGAATCAAGCCAGAAATGTTTCTTGCTGGTCAGAGAACTGCTTCAGTCAACATCCCTTTCTGTTCCCCTCATCAAAGGCTCTTACTTGTCTTTCCCTTCAGTAACAAACAGTAGGCAAATAAGGATAAAAAAAGAAAATTCTTATATAAACCAAACCGGCCATCAATTCTCAGGTTTCAGGGAGAGGGAAGGAGAGCAGAAAGCAGAGAAAGGAAATGGCCAGTGCTAGTCTTGTCATTTAATGCAGCCTGAAATAACTGTAGACAGCACAGCAATGAACGCTTGAAAAGCTATGTCATAACAGAGGCTAAAGTCACCTCCATATTAAATAAAGCTCCAGGGGGTTTAATACTTCTGCACTGCAACGGAGCTTGGATGTGAAACAGGCTGTACTTGATTAGCACTATCTGGGGATCCTGAGGAACAGGCATCAATGGCTGCACTCAACCTCCACAGGCACCTTTCCCTCCCCTCCCAAAGGGCTCACTTCTTTGGTCAACTCTGTTCACTCACAGAATATTGTGCAAAAATAAATGAGCGTTTTCTTGAAGCCACTTGGAAATGCAGTTGAAGGTTTTTATATACCCCTAGAATAAAACAATTCCCCTTTTAAATGGCTAGCCAGACCCTTTGTACATCCTTAAGAATTTGCATCTGAAACTCCAGCACGTTGTGTTTCCTACTGGGTGGTCCCATCATGGAACAGGCTGAATCCTGAAAGCAGCTCTACTTTATACCATGCATTTAACAGCGCCATACCATATAGCTGGTGCTTTTAGTCAAGTTATACTGTAAACTGCATGGTCAAGCTAAATGCCACTGGCCCATCGTAATGTTCTCTTCCCTCCACACCGAAACAGGAGAGTAGGTTTACAAGACATAATAACAGGATGTCTCAATGATGCATAAATGGGCTGGGGAGAAAATGAAGGAGACAATACTGCATGTATTTTAACATCAGTGCTTGAACTAAAGACTTATTTGAGTACAGCAGCTTTAGGAGGTTGCCTGCAGGTCTTGAGAACCAACTTTAATAACTGCACATCAGGAAATACTTTGATACATCTAAATGAACTAGGAGCCCAAGCTGCATTTCAGAATCAGCTTTGAACAAATATGATGGAGAAGCTTAAGCTGCTTAGTGTTTTGGAAAACCATGCTCAGCCACATTAGTGTTCTGATTTAGTTATCCTGGGTACAGTAGGTGGAAGTGATCCAGGGAGCTGTAGCTAGAGACAGCCTGTCTCCTGGGACAAGCTGCACACTGCTGGTCTTGATCCTGGGCCCTTCAACAGGGAAATTCTCAGTGAAGCTGGTCATTAGCAACAGCAGATTTGCTCCATAATGGTAACTTATTTTGCAAAGATGTATTAAGGAACCAAAATATGTGCCGAGTGTGTATTAGAAGCAAGCAGATACGTAGGACATTTCACCGTGTTACCTGGGCGTCAAATTTTCCAGCGTTGTGCAGGAATGTCATGCAGATCTCATGTAAGCCTCGGATCTCGCAAGAATTGTTTTCAAAGCATTCAAACACTCCACATCCCACATCGCCAGCATTAACCAGGCAGTGCTGGATTTCAGCTAAAATGAGCATTGATTACAGTTAATTTGAAGAACTGTTCACAGAAGCTGGTGGTGGGTAGGGGGAGGAGGGAAATAGATATTTTGCCAACATCATCAGTTTGAAAGAAAAGCCACATGTGACAACAGTTATTGTACCCACAACATGCCCACTTTGTGCAGAAATTAGGCCAAACTTGGGTGTACTATGTTATGAAAGTGATATCTAAGAAGTAAATGCCAAATCCACTATGCTTACGTCAAGCTATTTCACTTGAGAACTGTCTAATGCTTTTGCATTCCTCAGGAGCGAAGGACGGGCGTGATTTTTGCTGTCTGACTTCTACAAAGCTCCCCATCAAATTCAAGTGCCAAAATGAGAATCCCAAGACCCAGCCAGCTAAAAGTTTTAATTTCTGGCGCTTTGAGGTAGTTTCTGGTGATTTAGCACAGTATTTTTTACAGACCACTGGGTTTCCCCTGTTGTGATGTCTATAGAGTTAATGGCAAAACTCTCACTGATGAGTCCTTTGTGCCGAATGTTACATAAAGCTGCAACCAGGTCCTCACCTATGCAGAAATCAATTGAAAAATATATTTATCTATGTAGTACATAAAATAGATCTACTGGACTTAGCCATTATGTATATGTTTATTCTGCCCTTTCAGCTGTTATGTAATACTGTAAAAAATGCTGTCTAATACTCACTTACCAAAAAAACCCCAAAAATCTAATTCTTAACAAGACAGCTTCTGGTCCTTTAAAAAAAAGTAGATGTAGTAGTAGTGCCAGAGGGAAGGTGGTTGCTGAAAAAGCCTGGGGATAAAGTTAAACAGGGGCAGCTTTTAGACCAGAACTGAGGATGCTAAGAATTCCTGTACTCTGTGCCCTAGTGGTACCTTTAATTAAAGCTCGCCCTTGGGAGCCAGCCTAATCCCCCTCCGAACCGCAGCATGTTTCAGACATCCCCAGCCTCCCTCTCTGCCATGCGGTCCATTTGCAAGTCTTTACAGCAACTTTCGGTCTAATTTCAACCCGCTGCAAGGCAGAGAGAGGAGCCGCGGATGTAAATGCGGAGTCTGACGGGGTTCACACGAACCCCTCCCGCCCCCAGCTCAAACCCAAATCACTGCCACGCTGCTCCCCCCCCCTCCTTCTACCTGCCCCGAAGTGCATCTGGGGGTGGGACACGGCAGCCCCGGGGGTCGGCTCCTGGGATTGTCTCAGCCACATGCGAAAAGCTGCGCAAACACACACGCACCGGGGGGGGTTTGTGTGTGGAAAAATGGAGCTCTTTGTGGAGCGCTGCCGAGCGCGGAGCTGGGCTTTTTTGGGGCCGGGAGCTCGGCTGTAGTGCTTGTGTTGGCATCCGGATGCAAACCCTTTGC
>NW_009725553.1:0-20739 GCF_000703405.1 Apaloderma vittatum
GCTACAATAAAGCTGGTGAGGGGCTTTTTAGAACGTCAGATAGCGATAGGACTAGGAGAAATGAATTAAAGCTAGAGACGGATTGGTTCAGATTGGACGTTAGGAAGAAGTTCTTCACCATGAGGTTGGTGAGACACTGGAACAGGTTGCCCAGGTGGAAGCCCCATCCCTGGAAGTTTTTAAGGCCGAGCTGGATGGGGCTCTGAGCAGCTTGATCTAGTGGGGGAAATCCCTGCCCATGGTGGGGAGGTTGGAACTAGATGATCTTTAAGGTCCCTTCCAACCCTGACAATTCTATGATTCAGCTGATGTGTTATTCAAGCAACTGTAACTCCATCCATCTTGAGTCCTGGAAGCTCTAGGACAAGGACCATCACTCAGCTGAATGCAAAACCCCAGCAAACTATAATTACTGAACTTGAAGAATATAGGAAAAGAAGATTACCAGTGACAGGCAAAGCAAAGGAAAGCTCAATCAAAGGAAGAGTGAGTGAACGAGCACAAAAATTATATTCAGACCATCCAGCTCTTGTATGGCAACATCCCAAGGAGATTCCCACTTGGACACCTTGGATTATGTATGCCGAACTAATGGCAATATCTTTGAGCTCTGAGTACAGAAAGGTGCCTCCTCTTGACCAAAACCAGATTTAGACAGAGAGTAGAGAGAGTGTGGAGAATCAAGTCTTATGGTGCTCACTCCCAGCCCCATTTGTGACCTGCTGTGAAATTTTTGCTCACACATTGGGAAAATTGAGAAATAATGCACGTGTGTAACTGATGTGAGTCAGCCTATCTGCAGCTGGATAAATCCTAAATCATCCCATTAGTTTTATGGTACAAATCGGAATTTGTAATGATTTAACTGGTGAAGAGTATGAACGAGGGCCAAGATCCAGACCCAGTGAAGCTATTAGGAAAACATTTCATTCCTGAATCTTTTGAGAGAGGACTAGATTCTATAGTGACACTGTATAGGGAAGAATAGGCTTAAAAATAAAATATTATTTATCATTAAATTAAACTTTGTCTATTAGCTGATCTCTCAGATTCAGAAACCTGGGTGTTACAGGCTGCACAACTTCTGTCCTTATGTATAAATCATTTGTAATTTTTGACCTAGTGCTTGCAATTCAGCAAAGTTTGCCTTACTTTTAAGACAGAAGCCCTGATAAATACAAATGTTCAATTTCCTTTCAAAATAAGTACTGAAACACTAATGTAAAAGAAGATGCCACTTCAGGAAAATTCCCAAAATACTTACCAGAACATAAATCTTAACATACATTACTTCAACTCTGCTTTCAATCGTTCAATCATTTCTAGCAGCAAAAATTGCTATACTTCATGTCAAGCTCAGTACTTTTGCTGCAGCAGAAGTGCCACTCACTGAGCATACCAAAGCCAGAAAAGCTTATACAGTCTGAAACGAGTAATAAAACAAAAAATAGTTGTTATTTCTCTGTTTATTGCATGGCTTTTTCCTCTCAGAATTGAGGAACGATTCTGAGAAGGTATCCTGGGCATCATGAGGGAGCCTTACAAGAATAAAAAGAGCACACTGGGAATCATAGAACCATAGAATCACAGAATGTCAGGGGTTGGAAGGACCCCAAAAAATCATCTAGTCTAAGCCCCCTGCCAGAGCAGGATCCCCTAGGGCAGCCACATAGGAATGCATTCAGGCGGGTTTTGAAAATCTCCAGAGAAGGAGACTCCACACCCTCCCTGGGCAGCCTGTGCCAGTGCCTGTCACCCTCACAGTAAAGAAGTTTCTCCTCATGCTGAGGTGGAACCTCCTATGTTCTAACTTAAACCCATTATTCCTTGTTCTTTTACTAGGCACCACTAAGAAGAGATTGTCTCCTTCTCCTTGACACCTCCGCCTCAGGTATTTGTATATGTTAATAAGGTCCCCTCTCAGCCTCAGAACAAATGCTGTTCCCACAGCTACACTCCCTCCATCCCTGCATCCCCTCCAGCCTACTTGAAGAGCATGTGCCAGGTGAAAGCTCCTGGGGTGAGAAGCTGTGTAGGGTACAAAATAGCATGAAGGGAAAGGGTGCAGAGCACCAGCAGGTTCAGCTAACTGAATTACAGGAAGGAGGAACCAAGAAGCAGAAGCAGCAGCCTGCATCTGTGCACCCAGGAGGGCAGGTGATGGCTTGTCTGTCTCCAGATAGGCTGGCAAAATACAGGAAATGAACCTAGTTGAGCATCAGTGGCTACAAAAGTGATGATGTTAGAGGAGGTGGAGACATGAAAGCTTCAAATTGGTAATCGCAGGGTTGTTTTTTGCCTTTCCTTTTAATTGCTCTGTTCCTATCTACATCTCTGTTTCTCATCCTTCTCCCTTCTGCTGAAGCATAAAATAGGGGACATATCTAAAGACATGTCTCAGTAAACTGAGACATAGTATAGCTACTCAGCTTCCAAACCAAATCACAAGACTCGTGAAGCTCCGAAATGTTGGTTCGCTTCAACACAGATGCCTTTCAACCTACTCTGGTAGTGCTTTAATATTTTTTTATAATTAAAAAAAAAAAGTACAGAAGAGCATATTGAGCATGAAAAGATGCTGTGCTTTAAATCCACACCTCAGGTTATTTCAGTGCATGGAAAAAAGTATGACTTAGAAAGGAAATAGAGTGAGCTCTTTGCAAATAGATGGAAATTAAATGCAGAAATAAGAAGGGATAGTACTTAAAACTAGCCAGAGCACACAAGGTAAACCAGTCTGAAATATTCTTCATGTCTTCCATCACATTACCTTAAGCTCTCTTGATTTTTAGCTCTGCCCCCAACTCAAGGTCATGACTGTTTACATCCATACAAGTTTGATGTCTTTGTTTTCACTATGATTTTTAATAAGTTGTTACATTTCCATATAGGATTTGTGACAATTAGTCCAAATTTTCAACAAGTTCTACTTCAGACGTTGGTGCTACATCAATTAAGAAGTCATCAAGTCCTGAAGGCTTTTAGAACATTGGGTTATAAAAACCACTGACTATGGAGATATTCCTACAACTAATCAAGTGCTAACTAGAACAGTTCTGCAGGACATCCTTTGACACATTCCTACCACAACGGGTATTATAAATATGGCATTTATGCTTCCTGGCATTTTCTTCAAAAATATATCATAATTAGTCCAGAGTTTCTGCATTACAGATACCAAAACACTGACATTTTTTAGCTGTCAAGAATGGAGACTGAAATGGATAGCAGGAAAATAGAGAATAAAAAGAAAAATACTTTGCCCAGGGGTAAGGTATGTTTTTTGTGCATTAGATGCCTGAGCCCTTAGACATGATTATAGTAGCATGGATGTACAAAATGCTGAGCTACAGATTGATCGTACTAGGGAGAGATTTTAGAAACTACTATCTCCAGCACACTGTTCTCTAGTCACTATATATGTAGGTAAAAAGTGTAAATACATCATTAAGGAACTAAGAAATTAACTGAGAAAATCCCTCACCTGTAATTTCTTTCTTTTTTAACCATTGTTTTCTTACATGTTGCAGGATTATGAAGTTGCAATTCTTTTGCTCTAATGAGTTTCTTTAAAATGCTGATTTGAAATCATTTAGCTGTAGTATCATCATCTTGCAATTATTCTGTTTAATCTTTACATGTTAACTAACCACAGCTGTTTCACTTGGCTCATCAGTGATTCCTTCTGAATTTGTGTTCCTCTTCAGAGGAGCTGAACCTGTCCTGGAAGGCACTGCAGAATTTTCATTTATCATGTTTCTCTCCAAGAAACCGTAGCTGTTGATAAGTATCAGAGATCTTGACTGCTTTCAAACACCACATGTTCCTGCGCTCTACTCTGAAATGATGTATTTTTCTAAACAAAAACTTTGTTTCATCAAGGATAACTGCAATTCAAAAACGTGATCTAAGCTGACAAACATTGCACTGCAGAGATAAGAATTCTGTACCTTCTCACAGCATCTTTCAGGTCAGAATCTCAGACCTTAGAACATTTACGCTCACTTAAGTTTGCCCTTTCTGGGAGATAAACAACATCTTGAAGAAGTGAGGACAGAAAATATTTACTGTTCATAGGATGCCTGCAGCTATGATATTATGACAATTCAGAAGAATCCCACCTCTTTCCAATATATATTCTTGAACTTTTAGCAAGACTATTTCATTCTCAGCACAAACCTTTCTTTCGATCACACACACTAGCTTCACCTTAATAAACAATCAATGCCCAGCTTAAAAAACGAATTCTTAAAAAGAATTCTTAAAAGAAATGCTTCACTTACTTTCTCACTTGTTTGCCTCATTCTTTGGTTGATCAGAAGTAGAGAAGGGATTCCTCAGACTGCAGAGGAAGAAACAGAGGAAAACAGATTAAAAAACTACTTGCAGTCACTCACATCAACAGTAAACTGGTTTCCTCCCATGTAACTCTCAACTTTTGATACACTTATAAATCTACACATCCCAGAAAAATTGCAGGTGAAGTTTTTTTAATTCTATAGCATGAGCTGAGCATTAATGAACATTACCCTCACCTGAAGTTAAGTCTATTATTGACTATCTCCAAGGAAATACAGGTACTTAGTTTATTGCCAATTGTTGAAGTTATTTGCTGTCAAGCTGACTGAAGAGAATCAAGTGCTGATGAACTCACACCAGAACAGCAAAAGAACAAGACTTATGTCTTTGTTTCCCTTTAGTTAAGATACAAGTCAATGAGTAAAGGAAATTAAACATCTGCATCATTGATTTGAGAAAGAGAGAAGAGCAAGAAGTATAAGCTAATGTTATTCTCACTGATCATGGCAGAGGTGCCAGAAAAAAGTGGGAATACACGCCTCAGTGATTTACGATAGGGTATATATTCTTTATTTTCTACTAAAAATCCAACTATCATTCAATCCATAAGCACTAGCAGAAAATGAGATAAAGGCAACACATGCTCATAAAATGCAACATGCCACATTAGCATATTTGCACTTCATAAAGTATATCTTGGCTTTTGCTTGTTATTTGTTAGTTATAATGTTAACATTCAGGCACCGAGAAACACAATTCAGTGAAATTATTATAGGTTACATTGACTCCTTCAAGCTGTTGTGGGAAAACAGCGTAAATGCACTTTTTTGTAAGGGCTAAAGGTATCACCCACAAAATAACGAAGGAATCGTTTCTTTGATTAGCACAGGGCTTGATTGCTTCAGCTGGCAGCTGCAGGTGGCATTAGAGAGTTTATGAACTTGAATTAAAACTATTGTAAAGGGATGTCAGATCTTTGCTGCAAACAGAAGCTGCAGCTGCTGTCTGAATACCTGTTTAATCAGCTTATTAAAAGATTCTATGGTTCCAGAAGAGCTCTTGGAAAATCCTGTCTCTGATGAAAGACTGAGATAAGGTGATGCCTTGACATTAATGTAAAAGAATGTGAGGGAAGTTAACTGGCTGTACCAATTCAGTTTTACTTGTGGAACTATGGTCTAACTTCATGGGTTTTTGTAAAATTATACTTGTGTAACCAAAAGCTACTGGTTACCTACCTATGAGTTAGAGGGCATACCATAAGAAGGAAAGTAGTCTATTTTTTTATCAGTCACTAACACCATAAACTATGGGCTTCAATTGATAGCAAAGACTAGCTTAAAATTGCACTTTAAATAGTAAATAGTAAATAGTAAATAGTAAATAGTAAATAGTAAATAGTAAATAGTAAATAGTAAATAGTAAATAGTAAAACTCTCTCCTTTACAAATGTTAATGATGGATTTGTGCCGTTGGTTTTTTTTCTAGACGTGATGCGATCGTGATGGGAGTTCATTAAAGAACTAATTTTCAGCTTTTTCCAACCCAAATGCTTCTTAAAGATTGGTTCTTAAGTATTCTCAAGGCCTCTGTCTCTTGAGGATCTCTCAGCAGATATCGCTTTATGTACCAGGTCTCAGGTCTTTGCTGCTCCTGAAAAAGCAGCTTGGAGTTCTGTGATAATTAATCCAAAATTTCATTATTTTGAGTATCAATTAAATATTATCAGTCGGTCTCACTTAATACAAAACCTGAAGCTCTCTCTTTTGGCTGTATACCTGCATAGTGCCTGGAGGCTCTCAGAAGGACAGAAATACTTGTTTGAAGATGTTTTCAGCATATGAAGTGGTTGTCCATAGATGTTGAAACACTGTTTTTCTTTTTTTTTTTCTTATGTGAGTGTGAAGGGCATTCAAATAAAGTCAGCAAGTGGGAGATTCAAAACAAAAAAAAACGGACAACTTTTATACAAATGTATAAATCATGAAACTCCTTGACACATGATGGTGACCACTAAAAGTGTATATAGGTTTAAGAAAACACGGACAAGGACAAGAAAAACACGGGGCAGGTATTAAACACATAGAATCCATTTCTACCTCAGGAAGCCCCTGTGCCACACACCACTGTCAGCTGGGACTTTTCTCGGAGTGAATGTCATTCTAGGATTCCTCTAGCCTTATTGTCTTTTCTAGGCATTTGCTTTAGGACGTTGTTCAAGACAAGAGTAACCTAATACAGGCTCTCTTTTGCGATGCTCACCGGTTTGTTTTCATATGTGAAGTATAAAATGGTCTTGGAAACAAAGAGTACTGTAACAGATGCTTATGTCATGGCCTGGTTCTTTCCCTTTCCCAAGACTTAGCAGGTCTGTAGATCAAGCAAGATACACTTTAGACCAGCCTCTTTTCATTTTCTGGGCTTTTCTTTCCTTAGAAGGAGTTAAGCAGGAGGTCAAGCCCTGGTTCTGCCTTGGTTGTGTAACTGTCTCTAAATATTTACCAAGATATGGCTTATCTCTGACTAGTCCTTTCTTCTTGTTTGCTTTTTTTTACAGTCCAGGGTTTAACTAAACAAATAGCCCAACAGTCATCCCAACGGTCATGTCAACATAATGTATTCATTAACTATTTTAGCAGCTCCTCATCCATCACTGTGGATATTAGAGCTTGACCTGGACATGGAAGCCATTGTTTTAAAGGACAAACATCTGTTTCTTTAATGTACTTTCAACTGAGTTAAGTTGAAGTGATGATAAGCACAGCTGAGTTTATTAAAAAGTGGAAGAATGTAATCTAAAACACACTTCAAATATGTAGATTCAGGTCTTCATTTTTAACAAGAAATGCAATTAATTCCTGAAACAGGCTAACAAAGGATGTAAGGGACTGTCTGCTTCCAAAAAACTTTATGTCAAGGTAGACAGGTATGGTTTACTGTTAGAGTTTAAAATAGTTTCCTTGTAGAATATTAGAATTAATTGTGGGATCACTTAAAATTACGATGAACTGAAACTTGTTTTGTCTTATGAGTAACATTGCTTGGCATGAGTATCCAGATTTACTGCAGCCATAGGCCTCAGACTGAGGAATTTTTGCCTAAGAACTGAAGGGCTTGGGCTGAAGAAAGGCCTGGAAACCAATGCTAATTGAGAAAGATAGGATCAACAAAAACTCCATCTTTGAGATAAAGAAAAGAATGCCCATCTGGAGAGAGAAAAAGGATCCAGTGAAGAACAAGGACCCAAATATTACTCCTGGACCAAACCATCACATGAGGGATGGTGAACTTGGATTGTAACGGTATAATTGCTCAGGGATTTAATTTTTCAAGGTCCATCTTGAAGGGTCTCAGCTTGAGCTGAATTAAACTGACTCTATGGTAGAACCTAGGGTCTGAACTCCCCGAACAGCTGGGGGCTAAGACTGGGTCCAGCTGCACTTAGACTCCTCTCCATGAGGAAGTTTAGAAAGGGCATCCAGTGTGAACCTCATGGTTTTGCAAAGGGTCTTTGTAGACTCTTCTATAACATTTACTCAAACATGTTGTTCAGTTAGATCCAACTGTGACTTGGAGTGAAGTGATGAAGAGGGTAAGAAAATTGTGTTGTACTACAGCTGATGTAATCCATTCTGGCTTATGAAAGCCGCCCTGATTTCAAACCCATGGTCTAGTGGAGCATTCATCCCTCTAGGGATTCCACATTAAATACAATGACTTGGATCATTCATAAAACTTGTTAAATCTCCCTTAGGATTACATAAGTTGGTAAAATCAAATGTGTAATAAAAGAGAAGTTATGATTGTCTTCCTCTAGATTTCCATTTTTCTTTTATTCATCTCCTTCTATTTCTTTTTGTCTCGTGTTAAATAACTGCTCTGGCAATAGATTCATCATTTACAAAGCAGTGTCTGGTCTATCTTTTATATATGACCAAAGATTTTTCTTTTTCAGCTGCTATAACGATGCTTTAAAATATTTTCCAGTGATTTGACATTTACTCGCCCTACAGTTCTTGAGTCAAACACTTCAGTGTTTATGCATTTTCAAGCAGCAGCTGTAACCATAATTGAGCTCAGAAACAATACATCTTATTATAGATGTATTTTTACAACAAAATCCCTCTTCACTACCTGTCAAGTTTAATAAAATAACTGCAATGCTGGAGATAATTCCTCATGTAATGACAGGGGGGTTCCAACTGTTTATATTGTCCTTGCATTGTGGAGTTTTCTGTAATTGCTGTTGTCAAATGCAGTTTAGAAACACTCACAATGAAAAGCCTTATTGTCTTATTTTTACTCTAAGTGTTTTTGCAGCTGCAACACTCCTCAATATTTGCTCTTAAACTTTTGCATGAGGATGCACATCATCCTTCCTCAGCAAAGGGAGTGCTCCAGCTATAGCAGATCTAGAACTAACACTGCTCTGGATGGGGAGGGCCCAGGGACACAGCTCCATATCCCAGGTGCTCGTGTCATCCAGACACCCTAGACTCAGGAGAAGAGGCAAGTCATGTGCCAACCAGCATTAAAAAATATGAAAAGACTTAAAAATCACAGGGGTATAAAAAAACTTGTGTCTCTAGATTCTACAGGGAAGTACCATGTCTTTGCTTACCCTCTTTGCCAATTTTTTCGTTTCAATGTGTGTTTCAAATCCAGCCTACATCCATAACGTGCGCAGAAGATCATGCAACTCAACAATTCTTTGTCTGGTGCATGAATTAATCTCGAAGGATTGCCTGTATACCAGTTTGCAGAATCAATAGTTCCACTGCAGGAAAACTGTGGTTTACCATTTGGAATCTGAGAAAGCTTCTTACTGAACAGAGAATGAAATATTTTTCTGTTCCTGCTGTAAAATGCTGTGGTCAAGTCAGAGACCTCAGTCCTTGCTGCTGTCATGGCAGAACCTTTTATGAACTCTGAATTCACATTTCAGTAAAACTGACTACTTTGAGTTGGCTTTTCTTAACTGTATTTTTAATATTGTGGTTCAAGCCAACTGGGACAAAGAACCACACAGTTTCCAGCTCACTCCTTCCGCTACCTCCATTGCCACAATGATGTGGAGGGAGATAATTTCAACTAAAAAGCTCAGGAGTTTGAGAGGGTAACAATCTATAAGATGACAGTTAAAGAACCAGAGTGACTTGGGGAGAAATAACATAGATTTAATTCACCACCACCATTTACGAAGTAGGAAAATAAGAGGAATACATCAATAAATATGACTTGATCTTAAATATCCTTCGTCCACCCCCCGCCCCTCCCATATTCCCGGCTATCTCCCTCCGCCCCATCAGTGCAAGGGGGGCAAGGGGTGGGAGGTGGAGTCCATATGGTCACTTCTTTTTGTCCATGGCACCTCATCCTTGAGAAAGAGGGCTCCTCGCAGTTTCTCCTTCCTGCTGCGTGGTGTCCACCTCACAGGAGGCAATTCTCTTCCTCCTCGTGAGTCTCTCAGGGCCACAAGTCACTTTGGGCATGTTACCCACTGATGCTCGAGCCCTCTCTCCTCTCACATGGGGCTCTGCATGTACTGATGCATGCTGGATGTTCTTGCCACTGTCAGTCCCCTCAGCTGGCAGGCAATCACCTTCCTGCCATCTCAACCACCATGGGACTCCAGGGAAAGGTCCTGCTCTGGAAGCCTTCTCCCTCTCCTTCTCCTCTGGGACTCTTCTCCTCCTCTTTCTTCTCAAGGTGATGTTCCTTTGTTCTTGTCTCACCTCTCCCTCCTCCAAAAGGAAAACTCCCCAGTATTAAAGACAAGACAGTTCAAAACAAGACAAAACCAAAAGAGAAAGAGAGAACGATGGGGTCGCCTCTTATATATCTTGATCGAAGAGGCACTGATTGGCCCGGCCCTGGCCAGAGGCAGGTCTGACTCCTACCTGGGGGTGGGGGAGGCTCGCAAAGTTTCGCAGGAGTCTACTCCCACTTTTACAAAAAACCTCACCAGACTCAAACCCATGACAAATGCAAAGACTAAACACACAACTATATTGACATGGAAAAACTCAATAACTGAAGTTATTAAGCAGGTATTCTTTATTAGGGTGCCAGGCACATACAGGATTTCTTCAAAAAATGTACTCATGCTGGTGATGGGGAAACTTGGGGCAACTTAGGTTGCCACACGCTTATTCGTAGTTTCATTAACATAAGCCTCTGCCCAGTTCACATGCACAGTGCAGTTCTCTGGAGGTCCTCAGGTGTGCTCTGGTGGTCTTCCTGAGGAAAGCTCCAAGTCTTCCTCGGCCACAAACTTCCTCCAGCTGGTTCTTTGAGTCCTGCACCAGCCAACACCCGTGCAGCTCTGCAACCAGAGCTGCTGGCCTCCCACTATGCTCTCCCATACCTTGCACATCCCCCCTTCCAGATTAGCACACCAGTTCTGAAATTTACATCCCAAACTACAGGACACAAACAATCATCCTAAAGTATAGAACACAAACGATTCTCAAACACAAACTGTTCTCAAATTTATATCCCAACCTAGAAACTTCCACATATCGATATCCTTGCCTCTTCCACCTCATAGTGGAGCGTTACATAGAGACTGCAAATACGCCTAGGTAACATTTGTCTTTAAGTTAGAACTTATATACACCACGTCAAAATTTATAACCCCCTCAAGAAGTAGTAAGAGATCACAATAACTATTTTATATCCACCAGACTTTCAGAAGTCAAATCTTTGCTCAGTATAGTGCATAAATAGACAAGAGGTGCTATAGTCTTCCCTCATGCTCAGGGGATCAGATTAGATAGATCTGATCAGAATAGATAGATCTGGTCAGAATAGAATCATAGAATAGAATCATAGAATCATTAAGGTTGGAAAAGACCTCTAAGATCATCTAGTCCAACCGTCTACCCAACAGTACCATGACCACTAAACCATCTGCCAAAGTGCCACATCTATACTTTCTTTGGACACTGCCAGGGATAGTGACTCCACCACCTCCCTGGGCAATTCACCACATTGCTATTGTAGGAGGCCTCTGAACCTACAGGACAGAATCCATTTGGGATGTTTAATTTTCAGACTTTTTCCTACTGTTTAGCTGTCAGACAACAAAACTAATATGACCCAGAGTTTTGCTGGTCAATGATAAAGAGGTTTTAATGTGCTTCTCACCTCTTTCAACCACATTTCCATTCTGAAAGCATTAGAGATCCTCCAGCAGTAAATATAAGTAACAGTCGTATTTGGGTTAAGTGGTAGAATAGTTCCATGCCATCAGAGAAGCCATGTCTCTGGAACTACTTTCTAAGTCACTGGTGCAATTGAGGGAAAGCTTTGGAAAGCTACTTGTCACTCTTGCATTACAGTCTGCACCACTAGTATGCCTTCAAATTTATTTTGTAAGGCCCAGAGCAAAACAATTCTCTCAAGCAAAGAAAAATTTGAGTGTTGTTATGAAAGTTTTCACAGCTAGTGAAAATCAGTGGCAACCTACTTCTGTGTGAAACAGAGAAAATGGCAACATACACAGTAATAAATAGTGCATAATGGAAATAAAGGCATAAATTGGGTTTTAATAGCAGGTTATATGATTTAATTACATATCACTAATGTGAATTATTTTTCCTTCTGAAGAGAAGGATTAAATGTGTGGTCACAATTCTACAAACAAAAAAGGAAATAAAATTAAGACACTCATCAATACAGCATATACAAAGGAAATCCAAGCCAAAGACTATTTTCTTGCTTTCTGCTGTTAAACATATCATACATTTTTCTAACACAATGAAAATATAAATATTCCACAGTCTCCATAACTGAAAATACTAAATTAGTATAGGCTTTGAACTGCAGTCAGATTCAATGATAGATTTTCTAAAATATCCGTATACTGAAAAAGGTATTTATACCTATTCTGTAATGTTTTACAACTAAAAAATGTTGTTTATTAATATATTTTATTAAATTTTAAGCATTTTCTTTAATGCATTATATATAAATTAATTCATAACACTATGTTTATTTATTTTATGTTACATATATCTTATATTTTTAGTATGAAGAATAAAAAGGGCAATAGAATAAATTGCTACAACACATTTGGAAGGAAATCACATGAAAAATCTATCAAACATGGTGTATAGTGTGGGTGGATAGAGGAATCCAGATCTGGCAGAAGGGAAGTACGTAACTGGGGCCAGATACTCATCTGGGCTAAACATGCAGAGCTACGTTGAAGGAACGGACACGCCACAGACCGTATAACCTCACAGGTTGTGTAAAGTGGGAATCAAATTAAATTGGACTGACTTAGCATCAGGCAAATTAAATTACCAAAAAGATTCACAAAGGATGAGCAATAAAATAGTAAAGGTGAAGAAAGAAGTGGAGGTTGAGGAGGAGGAGGAAGCAAGAAAATCACCTAGGGAGAATGAAGAAGAGTTGAGTACCAAAGAACTAAAAAAAAAAAAAGAGGTAAAGGTAAAAAACTGTCATGGGAAGCACAAGGACAGACATACAGGAGAGAAACACACAGAGTCACACCCTGTGAGATGGGGAACACCATCCAGCATCCACTGAGCTCAGAAGAATTTGGAGCCTGTTCAGCATTTAGAAGGAATATTTACCATTTTCAAGAATAATATAAATGTCAATAAGTGTAAAGAGTAACTGGAGATAAACCTAGAGACCCTGGGTCAAAGAGGTTATATAATAAAGAAGCAAATAAATTATAGTGGGAAAGAAGGGAGAAAGAGACCACAGGTTGAAGATGGAGAATGAGAACTGTAGCTAGAAAAATTATAACCAGAAAACACCAAAGGAGGTGGGGAGTGTGCATATATACATACATATACATAAACATACATTATTTTGTGATGAAAAAAGGAAAAAAAAAAAGGAAATGTAGGGAGACAAGCCACACAAACTAGGAGAGAAAAACAATAAAGCAAAGTGCTGTTGAGGAAAAAAAGGAGATATCTAAAGATGAATGGAAGCCTGGAGGAAAGTCTGCTTGTCAGAGCTGCAAAAGAGAATGAGAATTGAAATTTAAAGAAAAGTTAGCACAATACAGAATTAAAATTAGAGACAGAAGCATGGGATAGACCAGTGAAAACACTCAGTTACTTTGGAGATGAAGCTGTACAGCATAAATTCGTCACTCTGAAAATACTTTTTAGTGAAAAGTGTTTTCTCTCTATGCAGCCAAGGGAGGAACGGCTTGGCACAGCCTAAGAATTGGGGCAGCACTGTCTAATTTGCTATTCATTCACACACTTAACAGCCCTAACCATTTTCTGACCACCAGCTCCTTGCCAACCACCTCCCTTTTTGTGTATTTGACCCACACTTTTTAACCCACTGCAATAAATTCAATCCTGAGCACATCTCATCGGCATGAGCATTGACATGCTGTGCTTTGATGTGCTTGCTCGAAAGGCAACGCTCTGGAGCACTCTCTGCTGAAGTAAGAAGCTTAACCATGGCTCGTCATGACTATTTCCCCTGTCAGCACACACAACACCTGGCTAGTGGAGACTGGGATGAGATGAACCTCAACTGGTGTGTCACTGGAGCTGCAGTGCCCCTGGCTGTGTGGGACGCACAGATCAGAGTCACAGGGCAAAGAGTCTGCAGGGCTGTGGAAACAGAAAGCCCCTCACCTGAGAGAAATGCAGCTATGGCCATCTCCTGCAGAGCTCTGTTGTGTTGATGGCACCCCCTCAGAGGTGTCCATCCTTACCTCGGGTCATCTGTGGCCACAGTCCCTCAGGGGTGTGTGTATGCTCCCCTCATCCCCACCCCTAAATACATTTGCTATGAGGCCCAAGGGCTCCTTCAACTGCCCAAAGTTCTGGCACACACCAGCATGCTCATGCTCATGCCAGTGCCAGAGCTATTGGGAAATGGCTACAGCCAGCACAGGGCGGTCCATGACCTCCTCCCACTCCCATCACCCTCGCAGCCTCCTCCTACCCCCACCCACCACCACTCATCACTAGCAAACCCCCTGTCAAATTGCTGAACTGAAGAGTGAAAGAAAATTCACACTTTTCTCAAAGGAGGGATCAAGCAAAGGGACACAAGTTGGGGCAGGCTCATGAGTCAATGCTTCCAGTTGTCCCATGGTCATCCAGCTCCCGCTGTGATTTTGGAGAAACTCTCTATAGGCTGTGCTCCAAGTCTCCTGAGCAGCTTAGGCTTATTCAGTGGTACCAGCTGGTGCCTCATGGCCTCAGGAGTGGTTGCTTTGAGGACTTCTTAACGTTTCTTTGGTAAACTGGAAACCTAGTAATTATTACATGTTATTAGTATTTATTCTTAAACTAGGACAGAAACCATTTTGCCATGGTCGATGTACAATATTCTGAGGCTGCTGGTGTCACATATGATGTCAACTTCTTGGCCAGAGAGAAGCTTTTGAAAGTAGACTCTGAAAGGAGAAGTTTTATTTCAATAATTCATTACAGTTTTCTTCATGGTCAAGAATGCCTTCTTGAATGATCACATTCCTAGGATAATTAAAGCAATATAAATTAAGTGGGATGAATAAATGTGTTTTTCTAAAGAAAATTAGCATTGAACAAGTACTCTTTTGTGACTGGATTTCTGCATAGAGCAACGGTGTTTATAGCAGTACAGATGGCTTATGATTCAACCCTAATTTAAGTTTCTGGCTCAATTTAACTCTGTATCAACAGGAATCATAATTTTAATACCAGTCCTGTATTTAAATCCAAAATTGTTGGAGTTATGTATTTGTTTACATATTTTGCTCCAAGATAAAATCTCAATGACAGTAAATAAACAGTGTCATGAAATCACTATTTATTTATCAGTACTAACAGAATTAATTCAAGCTGAACTGATTTTCCAAAAGGGCTTTTAAGGTGTTTGTGGGTTGGTTTTATTTTGTTTTCTGTTTGGGGTTCTTTTGCAAGCATTTTAACTGTATTACTGTGTTGCTGAAAATGCTGGCTTTGCATTGAATACTGTGTCTACATGTAGCATCCTTCTGTGTAATAGATTTTAGTTAGCAAATATACTTTGAAAGTAAGATCTCCAAGTACTAATTTTTGCTTATAATCTTGCCTTTTGGGAAAATATTTATAAGGAAGAGCACCCTGTGGACATTTTTTTTTCTCCTTCTGTAAAATACACCGATTTAATAGTTTAACATTTTGATGTGCTATTTTTAATATACTGATCATTGCACATGGGTACATTATGGGGATGTGTATTAGGAAGAAAGAAAACCTGCTTAAGCTGTAACAACATTACTGATACCAAGACAGTTGGGTATGACTGAGCTATGAGAGCTGGAAAGAAGCTTGGGTTAGAAATTTTAACCATTAGACCACTGAGGTACTGCTCTGGTTCTGCAATATGGTGCCAAAAAGACAAACTTATTTTAAGAAACAAATTGACAGAAAAGTTTGACAAACAAGCGGTGTCTTGGGGAAGGAGCAGGCATGATTTTATATGATGAATGAAATGGGGGGTTTCCATGGCAGTAGTTTACAATTTAAAGCACAACATGTTGTGAAGAGGGCCAGGACTCTTCCGACTATGAACTAGGAGATTCTTTGATCTCTGCACCCAAATGAGGACTTGGGGATGACCTTGAGATGGTCATTTTAAAAGCACTGCTTCAAAGACTTGTGGAAAGGAGGGAGAAATAGAGACATTTGGGGGCAAACAAAAAATCTGAATTTAAAAATTGAAAATCAGCACAACGTACTTGATAAAATGGTGCCTTGTTAGCAATAAACCTGCTCTTTGCAATTTGTCTTAGGTAAGAAAGTGAAATGGACTTGTTGAAATTCTTGCAGTAATGATAAGCAAGGGAAACAATGCTCTAATACTGAGTTTCTATATATATTTCCAAATCCAGAGGTCAAAAAGTCTACACTTCTTGAAAATCGACTGTGGCACAGAGCTGAGAGGAAACTTCTCAGATACCTCTCAAAGCAGGACAAATTTAGGCAAGTTCTTAGGATATAATTTTTATTGTAGAAAATGAACCAAGCAACTAATACAATTCTCTCCTACGCTTTATTATACACAACCATTAAATGGTGATCATGAAGTAGCAATAACAATGAAGGTTCACATTTCTTAGGAAATGAGGAAAAGAAAACACAAAGATGGGAAATGAAGGATGAACATTTCAGTACCTTCATAGTGTATGTTATATTTTCCCTGGAAACTAGAGCGGGAAAAAGAGGAATTCAAAAGAGCTGACAGTTTCTTAAACTGCCTATGCTAAGGATATCAACTATTGCAATAAGGAAAAGAAAAAAAGAAAATGCATCAAGATCTCTTTAGGCAGATTAAAAGCTCTCTAGCATTCTCAAAATACAAGGAAGCATCCAAATAAAGTTGAATTACTACTAGTATTAATTAATACCTTAAGGATATAAGCCAAATTAACAGAATAAAATGTCTTTTATTCTTGGTAGTTATGTCAAAAGTTACGAGAAGACAGAAGCAGGGATTATTCACTCATCATTCTCTGTTGCATTGCTTCTGTTATAGGTCTGGAGAAGAGTTTTTCAGAAATCATACCTCCTCATCCTCCTTACATACACCATATCAGACAGACTAAAGGAAAACTAATTTACCACATATAAAAACTCCCAGCTTTAAACACAGCCATCAAGTTTCATATTCAAACTGTGGTACTACCATTTAGAAAACTATCTAGTGTTTTCCTAAAGCTGCTTGAGCAGACAGTGTGGAGTCATTTCCACTTAAGAAAATTATGCAAATGTCTTACGCAAACACTGCTGACCATAAACCATGTACTTGTACTGAGTTCCTTGTGATGAAGCACAGTGGCTACACTTCATAAGCAAAAACTCAAGTGTAGACATGTAAACCCTGTAAACATTTGGCATGACTGGCCTATAGAGGAAAATTCCACCATTTGCACTCATCTGAATTCTAGTTCTTTCCCATGTAGCACAGACAAGAGTAAGACAGTTGCTAAAATAATACATGTATGTACATACTGACCTTTTCTCCAGCTTAAGGAATGATGACATTCATGCTCCTAAATCAACTATTTTTTTTTAAGCTTCACTAATTCAAATGTTCAATATTTCTTTGCAAGCACAGAAATGAAAAGTCTTGATGTACAAACCACAGATATAAGCACTTGCACTTCTGTTGAGCTTTCCACCTGGTGATGTTCTAGAACCGTTGCAGCTAGACTTTCAGTCTTCAGTGAAACTCCTTCAGAAGTTTCACTGAACCTTATCAGGCCACTTCCATGAGCAAGCTCAGTGAATAAGAGACTTAAGATTGGTACTCAGTGAATTAGTTGTCAAAGGTTCAGTCTCATTTTTAGATTGTCTGAATATGAGTCTCAAAAAATAAAACACAGAAAATGCTAGTGCAACTGTAAGAGAATTTCCCACAAACTTTTGTAAAGGGAAACTTCAGCTTTTGGATGAATTGCCAATCCGTCAGACTGATCACTGCCACACCATGTGCTCTCAGATATGTCCATTATAAGCAATCAGTTTCAGGAATTTTATATGTGAAAAGGACTTAATTCTCAACCTTACCTCTGTATGTTTTTCCTATATGAACTGCATTATATGTAATAATATGGACATCAACCGTAGGAGTGATTTCAGATGTCCTAGCTACCCACAGTCTTACTGAGTGAGGCAGGAGCTCTAAGTTCTCAGTAGCTTTGAGAATTAGACTGATAAATTCTCACAGGCAATCACGAAAGATGATTGTGTTAAAAATGACATATTCATGGTATTAAATAGATCTCTGTCATTTAAGGTCTGGAGAATTGGCATTTTCCTTTGCAGATTATCACGAGAAACTTTCAGTTATAAATATAAGTGATGGAATTGGAGCACAGAGTGTTGAAGAAAGGTAAGGTTAAAAATAAGCATGTATATTCCTCATGGAAACATAGGAAATACCGAAAGTATCTGTCATATCAATTACAGCTAGTGCCAAGTGGCAATTATTACAAAGAACCTTGCTTCAGAGCATATAAAGCTTGATAAATTCCTTGTTTTCTTAAGCTCAGCAAGCAATTCCTTTAAATTAAACCGGTTTGGCAGCCACAGTCAATATGTGCAACTCGAAAAGTCCTCGCACAAAGCACTATAAATACCCTTTGTGGCAGCGCTGATATAGTAGAGATAATCTTCTAATGAAAAAAGAGAAATCTGCCTAAGTTTTTGCCCTTGATTTTTTTCTTAAAGGGTCACCAACTCCCCTCCCAGTTTCCCTATTCCTATAGTCAAAGCTGGGACTCCATCAGTTCTGGTAAAATTCTTAAAATAAGAAAGCGTTTTGGATAGTTTTTCCCATTTGCAACACTAGATATTGATATAATGCTACTGTAATATTACAGTATTTTGTGTTCATGAATATATCTCCTTTACTTTCATTAAGCACCTTCAGAATGGTAAATACTCAGCACTACAGAAGTACTGGTTGAGTGTCAACAAGATGCAACACTATACAAAGTGCCCACAGCCAGCAGGAGCCAGGTGAACTGCAGGTTATAGGGCAAACAGCCCAGATTAGAACCTATCCTGTACAAACAAACACAAGATGAAAGACTGCAGTGTAGCAGAACACAACTACTTTTGAGGCAAGGTCCTACTATGAGAGTAATCATAATACATGCAAAAAGATAAAATTTGATATTACCTAATAAATCACTAATGGAGGTAAGCGAGGAAATTACTTACCAGTATCTTGAATTAGTGTTTTAAACTGTCACGTCCTGCCCAGTAGAAGGGGGCAAATGGCTTAGATTTGTAATTTCCCAACAGAGTGGACAACAGTGAGACAAGTCTCAAGGACCATACACAAACATTTATTGGTTTCTTACAATGTATATATCAGACTCATGATAATCAATTTTAGTTAAATGATGTATTAGTGCAGGCAATATACTATGAATTAACGATAGGAGTACAACAAACTACAGCAAGCTGCATGTTGCTTAATGATAACAAGGAAACAAGTACACAAAAAAACTTATAAAATTGTTAACTATCCTTAACATCCTTAAATTATAAAATTGTTAAGTATCCTTAACAATTACAAAAAAGAAACTAAGTATAATCTAAGCAAGCAGTAGGATAGGCCTTGCCTTAGCGAGAAAGAGGAAAGAAAGAGAGAGGGAGAAAAAAATGAGAGGGGAGAGGAGGGTCTGGGTTCCTGCATTGGTCCCACCAACAAGGGTTGAAGGATGCAATCATCTTTTCTTCTTCTCCTCCTGCACTTCTTTCCTCATGTTGTCTTTGTCTCTCTCTTCATGCTTCTCTTCTTCTTCTAGGATCCCCTAGGGCAGGCCACGCAGGAACGCATCTGCAGCGGTCTGAAAGGCATGGACTCAGCTCTTGAGAGAAGCTAAGACAAAGTTTATTAGCAAGAAGCAGTATTTATGGGTTACAAACAGGATACCAGACTATACAGCCAGGAATTATTCACTCATGTACTCCTTCACTCTGTTATCACACAGGGAGAACAGACTTTCCCAGGTCTGTTTTGATCATACTCTCCCATTCACTCTCATGCACATCTTGTGTACAAGAAGTGTCTTATCTGTCCATTCTCACGAGCAAAATCCCAACATGAGCTATACTTGGCTGGTCACAGTCTCTTTTGATTATTAGCTAGCAAGAGTTATGTACTTGTTTAGAAAAGAGCTCGCGGACGAAAGTCTTACTTCTGCAATGCAGTGCTGCTGGCACAGCTAGCTGTAAAATGCAGAGTATCCACATGCATCCAGGTGGTTTTTGAAAGTCTCTGGAGAGGGAAAATCCACAACCTCCCTGGGCAGTCTGTTCCAGTGCTCTGTCACTCTCACAGTAAAGAAGATTCTCCTCATGTTGAGGTGGAAGTTCCTATGTTCTAACTTAAACCCGTTGTTTCTTGTTCTATTGCTGGGCACCACTGAGAAGAGATTGTCTCCTTCCTCTTGACACCCACTGCCCAGATATTTATATACATTAATAAGATCCCTTCTCAGCCGTCTCCTTTCAAGGCTAAACAGCCCCAGTTCTCTCAGTCTCTCTTCACAGGAGAGATGTTCCAGTCCCTTAATCATCCTCGTAGCTCTCCATTGAACTCTCTTGAGTAGGTCCCTGTCTCTCTTGAACTGGGGAGCCCAAAACTGGAGACAGTATTCCAGGCGTGGTCTCACCAGGGCAGAATAGAGGGGGAGAAGAACCTCCCTAAACCTACTGGACACACTTCTCTTAATGCACCCCACAATCCCATTGGCCCTCTTGGCTACAAGGGCACATTGCTGTCCCATGGACAACTTACTGTCCCCTAGGACTCCAAGGTCTTTCTCCATGGGGCTGTTCTCCAGCCCCATGCTTTTCAATCACTCAAACGGTTGAACATGAGCCAGCCGTGTGCCCAGGAAGCCCAGAAAGCCCATGGCATCCTGGCTTGTATGAGGAACAGTGT
>NW_009725554.1:0-41557 GCF_000703405.1 Apaloderma vittatum
TGGTCCCAGTACTGACTCCTGAGGGACTCCAAGAGACACGGGCCTCCAGGCAGACTCTGCCCCAGTGACCACAACTCTCTGACTTCTTCCCTTCAACCACTTAACAACCCACCTCACTACTTGGTCATCCAGAGCACACTTCTTCAGTTTAGCTATGAGGATGCTGTGGGAGATGGTGTCAAATGCCTTGCTGATATCCAGATTTACTTAGAATTTACATCAGGTCTGAAAACTGCAAATGTTTTATTCATGTCATGCTCAAGGTGCGTTCAGATAAACAACTGGTGGATTTGTAACCATCCATTTCATGGCCCAGTCTTTTGGAAATTTCCTTCTCTAGAAAGCAGTCATTTAAATTGCTTGGAGACTGAAAGACTCAGGGCAGCACTGGGAGCGGGGGGAGGAAGAAAGGGGGGCTTGATGTTTCTGTACCTTAGAGAGATCTCAAGCCCCTTTTACACTCCAGGAACAGACTCAGCCAGTTACCTCCAAGCAGAGGTGTGTGCCTAACAATATCACATGGCAGCTCTGGGCGCACCCAGCATTTTTGTTCTACAAATCTGTAGGAAAAACCCAACCAGTTGTGGCAGGCAGACCTTCTGTACTAGCCTGAAGTTTGTTTTAAGAAATGTTTTCATAGCTTGTCCGTGACCAGTCAGCCTGCTGAAGTTATACCCCGTTTTAAGGGTGTCCATTCAGTGTTTTTTATATTTGTAAGCAGCAAGGAATGTGTTGTCAGCAGATCACTAGCTGCATGACTCGGTGGTGGCTAGCACCAGGGAAAACACAGAATGCTGCTTCTGTGGAAGCTTCCTTAAAACCCAGAATTCAGCCCAGTCCATAAAACTCTCGCAGAGCAAACAAGTATTCCATGTGAGGAAGGCTGGAAAGCTCGGTCGCTGAGCCAAGCAGAGCATCACCACTGGCAAGCATTCACTGCTGAATCTCCAGCCACTTGCTAAGCACTGAGACTTCACGAGTTTGCAGGTGGGAAGCCCATTTAAATTCCACAGAGTGTCAGGCCAGGAATCAGATATCAAACTTGGCTAAGAAGCTATCTCATTTTACAGGCAGCACTTGTTTTTTTTACAATATAAACACAAGATCAACGAAGACATGTGTTACAGGTGAATCCAGGCCCTGACCCAACAGACCATCTCTGCTTCCATCTCTGCTTTTTCACTCCGATCGTTAAGCAGACCAGGGGGTGTCTTATGAGCAGCATTTTCTAATCTGAACATCTCAGTTGTTCTTGGAGACTACAGAACTTAATGCGTTAGGTCAATCCTCAGCACTGGGAAACCTTTAAGCGGGAAGCTTACCAAGTGCAAAAATCAGTGAACAATGCAGTTCCCTGGAACAGTTCATGCTCTGAAATTACATAAGTGATCTGAATTGAGTGAGAACTACAACCCTTGGGAGCAACTTCCAGCAGCGCTAATGAGAGCGCGTTGAGTTCTTTATGTCCAGAAACTGTCACTGTTTGCAAGAGTATTTAGAGCACATCTCGATGCTGACTCACAGATGCCGAACATATTATATCACCTTTCAGTGGTTCTGTTTAGTCAGCTAGAAAGTTCAGCATCTGGTTCCCATTCGGGAGTTTATTTATACAGAACACCTACTTATATTCTACACACAGGGAGATGAAATGTAAAGACACAAGGGACTGATCACTAAATGAAGCATTGATGCAGATACAGAACATCACACTCAGCTAAATACACATGGGGCTGGGGGGGGGGGAAAGAATAAAATATACAGACAGGTTGAGAAGATTACTCAAGTGTTCCAGGTTATCATTTTTGGGATCCAGAATACTCAAGCTGTTAAACTATCCAGGACAGCCATAGTGAAGATATATCACTTTTTCCTGAAAATCACTGGGAAGTTTCTAAGGGGGCATTCCAAGTTTCTATCTTGTTTGCTGAATAGTTTCAATGGATAAATTTAAGTGCTCTGGTGTCAGCACAGACTCAAAAAGGGGCAGCAAGTGAGCAGACTGGAAAAGCGAAGATGTGCTGTGGTCTCTGATTTTCACCAAAAGATCAGTTTCCTAAAAAGTCTTTCATGAATAGACAACACCAAGAATGATCAAGTAAAAACCCCACTGGGTAGGCAGCAATGTTTTCTGTTTCTCGTCACTGTGTCTTGAAAACCACAAAACTAAGTAGGTTCTGGTCTGTCAATGTGTTCCTTGATATAACAGTTTACCCAATAGACTACACAGCAGTATATCTTTAAAATAATAATTAAAAAAATAGAACATTAAAAATTATCCTTTGGTATTCTTCATTTTCCTCTGCTCAAACACTCTCCTCTGTGACAATTCATATTTAATATTTGATTTTGTTAGAGATGATTGGATTTGCAGGCTAGTGCTTTGTGCCACACGGAGGTTCGGAATCCCACCCTTCCGGCCGTGCTTCGAGAGCCTCTGTTCTTGCGTCTTTTTCTGACGGTGTTTCAGAGTGGATACTGCAAATCCCAGCTCTCAGGCCAACCTACATTTCATTCCCTCTCATGTCAAAGCTATGCTCCAGAGAGCAGGTCTGTTATGCTTTGCATGTTTGCAACTGGAAGTATGCTGATTTCAAGCCTGCACCTTGGGACAGACTTAAAGGTTTCTTTCTTCCCTCCCCAGCCCCCTCCTGTAGCAGCTGTGTGATGGATATTTCAGATATTTGCCACCAGAGGGAGATGACAAAATTCCACAAATGAAAAACGACAGGAATTGACTCAGACAGCTAAAAATGTGGCTTTTTTTTCCTTTTCTGTTTTTTTTTCCCCCTTCCTCTAGATGGCTGGAAACCAACTACATTTCACAGTGCAAACTAAGCTCAATGTGCATGCCATATTTGATGAACATTTAAACTTAATTTGCTATTTTTTCCTCCAGTAGAGCAAAAAGGAAAAGGAAGAAAGGATTTTCCTTTTATAAAACACTATCAGAATGCTACTTTTTAACCATTAACACCGATTCACTGTCCCTTTTATAAAAGCAATTTTTTTGACTAGCTGAGATTAAGAGCTTCCTTGAATTCACATAGAGAAACACATATAAGTCTTATTTAAAAAGTGTTTAAGACGTTAGCTAAGCCAGAAATGCCTGGAAGAAGCGGAATTCTTAGGAGTCTTTTGCCCTCGTGGAAAGGGACGGTGAGCATAAGCACTGGCAATGGGAGAGGAGGTCAGGCTTCACCCCTAGGTCCAGAAAGCTCTGACCTGAGATCAGGGGGACGCTGAATCCAGAAGATCCCACACCCACACAGGACCCTTGAGTCAGAACCAGGTCCACATACAGTCTCTAAAATCAAAGAGCATTGGAATAATCTAGAATAAACTCAAACAAAAAGCTGATCTACACCAAAGTTAAAAGTTTCTTTCAGCCTGGCTTGAAACATCAAAAGGAAATATAATATATTTTGGATTTAAAAAGAAAATAACCTGAATTTTGATGGTGAAAAGCAGCTGCCAGTTTCTTCATGGAAGAGAACTCAAACTAAAGTCTTTGGCCATTTGGTTTACATTTAGGACAAGCCTCACACACACACGCTCTATATCTTTGACATTTGTGCCCATACAAAGATATCACTTTGGGGAATCTATTCTCTGTATAAGTCATAAATTATCATTCTGAAAAAGCCTCTTCATTGTAGAGAAATATAATAGTGGGAGAAATCTCTCCTGATTTTAAGTTCCTATTTGTATTCTAAGTAATTTCTTTAAGCCTCTGTCTTTCCAGATGTAGGATTTCTTCTGAATACCATTGCCATCTTTGTAGCCAGAGTCCATATCTGTAAATGCTGTTTTTTCATACCATGTTTTTGCCTCTTCTCCAGATAACTAACACTCCTGGTTTCTGAAGTTACATTTCGCTGGACTAGAGTAACAACTAAATGGTGGGGGTGTTCCCTTGTCTTCCTTTAAGCTTTTCTCACCATATTTTTAATATTCAAAACTGACTGAGAGGGATTAGTGTCACCTGAGGGAAAAATGCAGAGAGGCATATGAAAAAAAAAAAATATAAAAAATCCAGTTTGTGCAAACTGGGTTAATCAGGTGAACCAGCCAGCAGAATCGGAACGGACTGTCCGAAGCTGCACTGAGCAAGCTGCCTCCAAATTACTAGTCTGGAAATTAATTAGATTGACCCTTCCCCAGTTAGAATTTTTCTACTGACTCCTTTGAAAAATAATTAGCTCATAACTTGTGGATGTAATAGATATTTCTGTGGGTTTGTTTGGTTTTTTTGGTGGAGGTTGTGGTGTTTTGTTTTTTTTTTCTTCAACAGAACACATTTTAGGTCTCCAGGTGTTTGTTAGGCAGGATGTTTGTTAGGCTCAAGTTTTCATTTGCTGTCTTTTAACAAGCAAGGCCAGATTTTTAACAGAATCACCCTTTCAATTAGCACAACTAGCTCCACTAAACCTTCTTCTTTTTTTAAAGTCTAATCAAGTACCAAGACAAAGAATGTGCAATAACAATAATAAAAATAGAGAGCAATGAAACAGATAGCTCACACCCCAGGAAACAACCTAACAACTAAGTCTGTTAATTAAGACATTTTTCTTCAGCATTTATACCTTTCACTTCAGAATTATTTATTTTCCTTCAAGAGATGGAACTCAAAACCTCTCCACTTACATTATTCTCCAAAACTGCTCTGCCACCAGACATAGCTTTTGCTTCAGAGCTTAGATTAAAAATGCATATGCTATATGCTGTCAGAAAGGCAATGTTCTGTTTTGAAGTCCCTACTGTTACCCAGGACCATTATTATCCAGATCGCTGATGCTGTTTTGGACTCACCCAAAAAGATTCCTCTCTTTAACTGGGAGGAACCCCTTCACATTATGCGCTGGGCTTTGCCTTTTAGAGTTGCACCAAATTCTCCAGTCACAAGGAAGGAGCATTACTAACGTTCCTGGCTTTTCAACCAAGCACTGGTAAAACACACACATGAAGTTTATGCTTGTAATCCTATGCTCAGAAATACTTAAGACTAAAAAAGACTTAAGACAATAAAAAACCATTTAAGGCAAAACTAAAATCTCCAAAGGACTGGATCGTACAAGAAGCTAAGATAGCCTGTGCTTAAGAGTCCCAATGAAACCAGCTTCCAGCAAATCACTGGTTTTGGAACAAGACAATTTAGTATAGCCCACACTGGTTTTACATTGAAACAAAGGGAAATTGATTTCAATAAATGCACACTTTAACCTATCACTGGCAGTTTCATTTTCCTGCCTGGAACCACACAGTTATTTCAGTGAAGGAAAATTAAGGAGAAAGTTATAGGGGGAAAAAAAAAAGTTAATTCCACTCCCATTACAGGCCTTGCTTACCAGAAAAGAGGAACAGCCTTTGAACAACTATGGAGTTGAAGGAAGGAGAACTGTCGAGGTCACACCAAACAAGTGAAAATTACTGGATGTTCAGGCTCAATAGGCTTCAGTGGGAGGAGAAGTTCTGCCCAAGCAGCAGCACCTCTCACCCACTCTGGTCACATCATGTCCCACCTGGCCCCTGACCACCCACGGGAGGAGCTGCCAACGCAGGCGATTAAGAGCAAAGGTTCACCTGGTGCTCCCGGGCTACATTCTTAATTAACTGTTATTCACAATCAGCAGGCAGGAGCTTTCCAACAACACCCTCTATTATGCACGGTGACTAGCATTAAAATACTGCTTGCTAACAATTAGAGTGTTAATCATGACTTCATTAATGCATTTTTTTTTCTTGCTTAAGATAAAATTATTGCAACTAGGATGAGAGATGGAACATGATTAAACTTTCACATAAATCCATGGTGGTTCACTGCAAGGAGACTGAAAGCTGTTAATGACTTGCAAATCCATGCTGTGGATAGGGAATAATCTATAAATCTGTGAATAACTGTATTCTAAGTGAGGAAAAAAACGTTAGCTGTTTTTGTTTCCATAGCCAAACAGCTAGTGACAGACAAAATCTACCTTTTTATTAGGTCTGACCTTGAAATCTGCCTTCTTAGGAACACTGCAAGTAATTTTTCATTAATTTGAGGCTGCAATTAAAAGAATTGTAGTATTATTGCTTGCATTACAGGTTTTCTCAAACAATTCAAATATTTGTTTTAAAAAAATGAACGGCACCTCTGCTATTTGTTACCTGAACTAATTAGTCGTCCCATCACATTCACTTAATTACCCATTGTTCATTTTCAGCAGTTAAGTTTGAACTAATTATCAGCATTCTCATTAAACTATGTCTGCCACATCAGACATCACATTAAAAATTACACAGTAAGAGGCACGAGCCCATCATTGGAAGCAAGCAGACATGCTCTGAGCTTTGCAGGGGAAGTGCCAGGCGGAAGCTCTTCGAGTAAATCATTTCATAATTTCAAATAACTGCAGATTTTCTGTTGCACTCGTAAACCTCTCACATCTTAACCTGTAGGAGACAATTTATCTCACACTGCAAAATAGGATTCTGAGGTCTGAGAAGCACGGTGATAATATTTAAACAGAACATTTCAAAACTAGTGCAAGACAGTCACAGGTAAACAGTTATTTATGCATTTATTGTTATAAATTTACCCATGTATGGAAGAATTCCAGCTGCTGGAGGTGCTTGGATATTTTCTGATAAACTTTTTGAAACTTCTAAGAAATATTCAGATGGAAGCAGCAAAGCAAAATCAACTGTGCTAAATTTCTAAGCTCAGTACAACTACTAAATCAAAACTAAATACGGCATAATAGGATACAGACCTAATTTCAATGATAAATTTCAATTTTAAACAGCACTTTACAGTTTAGCTTAAAATATTCTCTGATGATAGCAGAAATAAAACCCAAAATATTTAGGTGAAGCCTGTTTATATTTGCAGGGTTCTTTCTTTGTTTATTTGTCAACATTTTCTGCTCCCCTTCAGGATGATAAAAAAATATTTCGCCTTGTGACTAACCCAGCTAGTCCCAACGTGACTCCCAGGTGACAAGCACTGCCCCAAACCTCCTCCCTTGTTCAAGGAGACAAAACTGGAAAGAAAAAATGTTTTGGCAAGGTGAGCTGCTGAAACAGCTTGAGGCAGTGGCGGCTGTTCAACAGAACACAGTCGTATTCGGTTCTGCTCCCTGCCAAATATACAGGGGAAATAAAGAAAGCTAACAGGACAGAACAAATTAGTAGATGGAAATAAACAGACCTACCCCAGTCCTCTAGAAACTCTTTAGCTTCCCTTGACAGTGCTTTTCAAATTAAATATACAGAACAAAGATGTAAGATAAGAACAAAACCTCACTAGTAGACGTTGGTGTGAGGAAAGAGGAGACAGGAGTGAAGGTTTGATTTGGATATCCTCAGTATACAAACCTGAACAAACTGGCACTAGAAAACCTGAGTAGGCTAGAGTAAGTTTGCTTATGAATCAATAATAATTGAAATTGCTTGTTAATATGCACAAAGTATAACTTCTGCACATGCATTCGCGAAAGAAAATAGTCCCTCCCAAAGTGTGATCAAAAAGAGCCTAAAAATGCTAGTGACCTGCTCTGTACATTGCCCAAACTTTAAAAAGATACCTATTTTTTATGCAAGTTGAAAACAATCAGATTTTTAATTTAAAAGATCCAACATCAGTGGCAGATTAAAAAATAATGCCAGAGGCATCTTAAGACAAGCATAATCAACTACAGTCTCTAAAAAGATAAGAGAAATTGAGGACCAAATTATTAAAATCTCACCTCAGAAGTCTAAATCCCTGTAACTTAGAGCTTCATATCTCACCTAGACATAAAGGACTATAACATCATTGTGACAAAACTTGTTTCTGGCATAAACTCATCGTGGAACTTGAAGCACAGTCTCCAAATTGTAGCCCAATGCAGAACTTGAGAAGTGTGGACTGTCATATCACTGGGCTTCCTTAGAATAATATAGAAGGAAAACCCAACATCACCATATAAATGAAAACAGGCCGTACCTGTGGATCATTTGAGGATCCAGCTTTGCTACTAACCCCTCAAAACCAACTCTAGATAACCATCAGGAACTTGATGGCAGAGAGAGAGAAAGCAACAGCCAAGTCACCAGTGAAAGAAAGTCGAAATGAAAGCCAAGGATGTGAACTTTCAGACCAGTGCTTTCCTAAAGACAGTTTAGTTTCAGATCCACTTTATGTCAAATCCAGTTACTGATGTAATTTTTAAGCTTAAAAAATCTGAAAAAAAAATTATCAAGTTGTCCTGGCTAAAGCTTAGCTCTGAATCTTCCTGCCATTTGGAAACATTCTGAAGCAACATTATAGTTTTCTTGCTTAATTTATCTTTCTGATTTTAATGAGCGTGGATACGCAGGAAAGGAAGCATATGTTTTTTTATAACAGCAACTGTGATAACTACAAATACAGCCTTTTGTCACTAAGCCAGTTTAGATCATTGCATAAATACAGACTAATTGTTGGGTTTCATTTAACTTTGTGCTTCCACTGAAATTAACTGCGCTGCCTCCTTCAAGGAGGCCATTTACACCAATCTGCAGTGAAGGCTGCTGAGGAGGCTTTATCATCCCTTTAATGGAATTGCCAGTCCTGTCAGAGTATCACACCATCTTTTCATTCTGCAACTCAGAAGAGCACAGAGTAACTTGGTCTGAGATACAATTCTCCACAGCCTTCTGAGAATGTCTAGTTTGTCAAAACATAATTTGCGCCTGAAGGAGTAGAGGTTGGACTCGAACTTGAAGGTCTCTTCCAACCAAAACCGTTCCATCGTTCTATTGCAAATGAATTTTCATCCACTATTTTTAAGAAGGCAGTCCAAGAAAGCAGAGTTCTATTTCAGGTTTATTTATGAAAAAGCAACCCAAAAAACCTCCAACCAACCAAAAAATTCCCCGCGTAAGTTATCCACTGGCCAAAAGGTTTCCTTTTGTTACTGGTTGTTCCTCTTCAAAATGTATAATTGCTGGCAGCAAGTAACTGTCATCTTTCTAAAACCTTTTCCATTCAACTCCCTCTGTTCCACCAAAAAAAAATTGCACTAATATAGATCAAAGAATCATATTGTACTAAGATCTGGACAGAAAGCAGTTTCTAGCATTCAGATAGAATTTCTTTGTTCTGTGCTGCAAGTTTCTTTGTAGAAAGAGCTCATATAGAGCTTATAAAATCCTGACATTCTCTGCAATGTTAAAAAAAGTTATACCCATTTTAGACGAAGATGAAGAGCGAACGAATGACTTTTTCAAGGAAAACAGAGTTCTGGAAGGAGTCCAGCAGTCCGGGTTCTTGCCTCTTCTTATAGTCATGACCTCTTTGGAGACTTGTCAAATGTAAGAAAAATCCTCATATCTCTGAAAACATGGACCTTGCCAGAGACTAAGTGAAAAGAGGTGTGGGAGGAGATCAGAGCTAGGGACATACTGCAAGTCAGCAGGAAAAAAAAGTCCTGGCAGAGTCAATGTACAATATCATGTCTTGATATATGACGGCACGTATCCTATGCTCATGGCTGCTGAATCAATGCAGGGTGAGGAGTGGCACTTAAAAACAAATAAACCTGGTTTATGTGTGTGAAATTCTACAGTCAGGGTGGATTGTCCCTGAAAGACAACATTTTCTAGAGAATATGAGATTTGGAAGACTTGGGGTTTAAGTTTTTCAGCATCAAGGTGTACGACGTCATTTGGAAGGATGTCTCTCAAAAGAGCACAACTTAGCATTTTTTACTTTTCCATCATGCACCAGCTAAATTACATGGGAATAAACATGTTATCCTGGGAATTTGCAAGTGTGAGGCACACAGATTTTCAAATCCACTAAAACTAAGAGAGGGAAATGCTCTTGTGTTAAATGCTTTAAACTCTGACTCAAAAACTAACTCCCCGAAATTGGAATTCACAGTGAATGCCTAAACTGGTATTTCAACAGTCCCAAATTACCTCAGTATTTTTTTTCCTGCTAATCACTAGTGTTAATAAGGGCAAAGGAGAAAAAGAATTTTTTTATTTTTCACACCAGAAACACACATTTAAAGTTTACATTTTGAGATTTGCAGAAGCTCTTTTACAAGATAAAGTTAAAAAAACCCTTTAGAATACGTTTAAGAATCACACAATTGCCCAATTTGGAAGAGATCTTTAAGATCATTGAGTCCAATTAATATGCTAACACTGACAGGTCCTTGAGTAAACCACATCCCTCATCACCGTGTCTGCCCAGCCCTTAAATACCTCCAGGGAAGGACTCCACCCCTGCCCTGGGCAACCTGTTCCAATGCGTGACAACCCTTCTGGAAAAGAAATTCTTCCTAATCATCCAATCTAAACTTCCCCTGGTGCAACTTGAGGCCATTTCCTCTTGTCCTGTTACTTGGGAGAAGAGACCAACCCCCACCTCGCTACTCTCTCCTTTCAGGTAGTTGTAGAGAGCGAGAAGGTCTCCCCTTGGCATCCTTTTCTCCAGGCTGGACAACCCCAGTTCCCTCAGCCGCTCCTCATAAGACATCAGGTTTTAGACCCTTCACCAGCTTTGTTGCCCTTCTCTGGACCTGCTCCAGCACCTCAATGCCCTTCTTGTAGTGAGGGGCCCAAAACTGAACCCGGTGCTTGAGATGTGGCCTCACCAGTGCTGAGTACAGGGGGACAATCACTTCTCCGCTCCTGCTGGCCACTCCATTGCCGGCCCAGGCCAGGATGCCGTTGGCCTTCTTGTACCCCTGGTCCCACTGCTGGCTCCTGTTCAGCCGGTGTCCACCAGCACCCCCAGGTCCCTCTCTGCCTGGCAGCTCTCCAGCCACTCGTCCCCAGGCCTGTAGCGCTGCCGGGGGTTGTTACCGCCCAAGTGCAGGAGCCGGCATTTGGCCTTATTGTCTTTCAACATTTCTCAGTTCCTTTCTTGTTCTCTTGTTTTCATAATTGCTCAAAATCAACCAAACAACACGTATAATTTCAGTTCTGGAGATAAGCATGCATCAGAGATTTACGGCAAGTCAGACCACAAGATCACAGTTACAAATGTTCATTGTCTAGGTCTCGCAGGTATTGGCTATTTTGAGGGTTAAACATTCCTGAGAGCTGAACTGACGACCCATCCCAACGAGTACAGAAAACAGAGGCTACAAACACATTGTAAAAAGTTTTGCCCCTTACTGCTTGCAGCTTAGTCCCTATATTTAGTTTCTGACTTTCCCACTCCTGTGCTTGCGTGGCGGATGCATACAGAAAAACAAACTGCAGTTTGGCTGTGGCTTCATCTGCAATGGAAACAAATTGGATCTCTCTCACACTGGTGAGTTGCTGACAACAAAGCCTTCGCAGTCACACATGGCTGTTTGTATAATGAACATATTGATAAAAATGTAGGCTCCGAAGTAAGTTAGAAGAAGAAATAATTCAACCATGAAATAATGCTTCAGATATATGCCAACAACTATGTTAAAGAAATAGAAATATAGCAAGCAGCTTTCTGTCCTTTAATAACATGCAAGTTCTTGAAGGTCTCATTAAGTTTCATGCAGATTAAAAACTATTAATCAATGTATCACATGCAGTGACTATGTAGAGAATAAAAGGGTGAGAAAAAGGACTAATCTTAGTGTCTGTCATTTAAAACGCCAGCACTCTGATCTGTTTCAAGGGAGATGGAGAAGATAACATGCTGTTCTCTAGAAATAATTTTAAGGTCAAATTATTCTGGCCAAATTAATCCCAAGAGTAACTGTTCATTTCACTGGAAGTGCACCAGAATTGAATTTAGCCTATAGGGTCCAGTGACGTAAATAGGAATATTCCAACCTGAGTTAAGCTGTATTCTATTTATATACAGAGTGGAGATCATCATCTCCATATCAATTACAGAGAGATAATTTATTGTTGTATCAGTTTTGGGGTGATGTTTTGTGGATTTTCTTGTTTTTGTTTCTTTTTCTTTTTTTTTTTTTTACAAAGTCTTCAAAAAATCAATTACAAGCCACGAAAGAATGAAAGCATAAAACTCCCATGTGAAACAAGCCTGGAGAGGTTTATTCCTCTAAAACTGCTAGGTCATATCCTGTTTGTTTTCATTCAGCCTTAAGACAGAAATCATTCCGCTGAGCCTTTAAGGAATTCCTTGGCTCTAAGGAATTTATCAGAACACTGCCAGAATGTTACATTGCTTAGAGGCCCAACCTACAACATTTTGCAGATAATTGTATTCCTACCGCACAGTTCTGTCCAAAGAACTTAAGAAACACAGAAAGGTAATATTCCATAAAAATTGTTGTAAATCAAGAAAATCATTTCTATAAAATTAAGCAGAATACTCAGTGGAGAGTTTATGTGAATAGCAGAAAACAAAGTCAGACATAGCTAGACAGCATAAAAAAAAAATATCACAATTTCTGAATAAGTCTGAATGAGCAGAACAACCTCATGCCAGTCTGGGGCTTTGCATCACATAGCCACAGCACTTTTTATTCAGGGTGGAATGTCCCCAAATGATATTTTTATTCTGCCTAACCACATTCTAACTCCATCTGGAAATCTAGCTTTAAATACTCTGGAACCAGTTTCCAGGAAAGGTGAAACTCCTTGTGAAATATTGATAAATATTCTCTGTTCCTGGTACTGCTGGAAGAAGTAATTGGCACAGCGTGGTTCAGAGGCACTGGCTGCTACTGGAGCAGCCTGTACTGGCTCAGAGAAATGCACAGGTACACTTCCTTGCGTAGACATTGTAGTGCAAAACTACACCTCTTCATTGCTTAATAAATAAAATCGCTGAAATCTGGGTGCTTACTAAGTTATTAAGTAGCATTTCTTGATCGCAATTCTTATGAAATACATTTTATATCAAAATCTCCTTCAGAACAGAGCCAAGTGTGCCCTCTTTCACTGTGAGCATTTGCATATTCGGCTAAATATTAACAACTAATAGGTATTTCTAAAACGTTATTTCTGAAGCAGCAAGTTTACCTATGAAAACTACAGCAACGTTGTATTCTCTTTTCAGCATTAAACAGAGCAGTAAACAGGGACTGAAAATATACCCCAATATCTTAAATGCTAGGTTATGTTGCTTACAAGCTCTAACATTTATAAGCTGTATTATCTTTCTTCCCTCTTCATGTTACCTCTACAACACACAAATCTTTCCTGTGCTATGCCTTTGTGCATAAGCTCGTTTTTCAGTTAGAAAAGCAACTTCTTGCTTTGAAACAGAAAATAGCTCTGGTCGTTTCCTATTACTATCAGCCCAACGTGTTCGACCCACCAGGTTTCTATTAATATTTTTTACCATTTCTTGAAGGTAGTATTGGAAAAAAAATCATTAACATATGGCTTGTTGTGTAATAGCATCTGTGAAGCACGGATAAAGAAAGAGACACTTTCATAATAGACTATATTTCCGTTTGCTTTCTGAAGTTATTAAAGGATACTTAGTGACTACAGCCTGTGGTAAGAAGCCAAGGTGACATGAGGTCAACGTACCTCACTACTTATGGGAAAATATTTTTGTTATCAGAATTGGTTCAGTGCATCTGTAACTGCTTAGAGGCTTAGGAGCCCATCCATAGGGCATGCTTTTCCTACCCATTCTTCAAATTACAACTTACATGCCTGCCCTTTGAAAATCAAGCTTCTAATCTACGAACAGTGAGCAAACTGTCTCTGCTTCTTCCCGTAGTATTTTCATCTTAAATAGTCAAAATGCTAAAGGCAAGCAAGTGTGCCAGCAGTAACCAGCAGAATCAGGGATCTTCACTTCTCAGCCTTAAGCAGGTTTTAAGGTAAAGATTTTTACTTCTTAATCCATTTATTGAATTCCAATCGAATTCAAAAAGGCAGAGTTAATACCAGTAAGCTGAAAGCTAGATATGTCCTGAAACCCATACAAATGTACTCTGGGTGATAAAATGGGAATTTATGAACTAACCCCTCCCCTCAAAAAAAAAAAAATAAAAGAACACAAAAAATCTGACAGAAAAGCCAAATTAAACCAAAATAAATTACTTCCCATATAATAGTTACTCCATGGAGAAATCTAAAGAAAGCTTCTCCAAAATGGATTCCAAGTGCTAATCATCGAGACATTATGTGCAGAGACTCACTTCGGAGATAACGACAAACTGGGACAAGTGATAAAACAGAAGATACCTTGCTGGCATGAAGAGGTAGAATTTCTATGCATTTTACTTAAGTACTTATATAAAAATGAAATCCTCTTGCTGTAACCTTTGAAGACAGCAAGGGCTGGTGGCTTGGATAGGACTAGATTAACAGGTATGTACGTGCTCCAGCTGTAGGAGCTCCAGCACAGAGGGAGCAAGGCCTCCTCTGCCGGATACCTCTAGCTTCCTCCACCATAAAGCTGAGGGCTGGTTCTTGTGGTTCGTGAAGAAATCTGGGAGTATAACGCACTTCAGAATTGTCAGCCTTCATGCATGCACTAAAGGGCCAAAGGGGAATTTCTGTAATTTCCAGAGAAATCAAGAAGATGGAAAGCGCCATTCAGATCTGAGCATTCAGATCTGTGCTCTTCCATGCAGCCCTCTCATCATTTGCAAGAGACATCAAGGATCAGGTTTATGAAAATAAACCGAGATGTAAATAACTAGAAAAAGTGAATTTAAGAGAAATAATTGCCACTATAAAAAAAAAAAAAGATTTTTTTTTTCCCCTTATTTCCATGAATATTGTCAATACTCTTGAAAATTTTTTTAGGTATTGTTGGACAAGCCTGTGAACAGGGAGGACCTTAAGCAAGTTTTGACATGTGCCGAGTGACTAGAGCCTTGTTACATTTCTCCATACACCTAGGCAGCAGAGATTCTGCACTTCGTTGGCACAGTCCCCCTAGCATACTGTGCCAAGTAGACTTGCAGTGCAGTATCATTAATAACTTTTCTTGCAGTAGGCACTTATGCTTTTTAGCACACCTACCATGGGGACATATGGTCTATTGCATCAGCCTTAGTAGGCTCCAACTTGTACCTACCAGGAAAATATTTTTTTCCTTGTGAATCCACAGATAGGATTTTTCCTGTTGTAATTCCACTAGTAATACCCTGAGGCATCACAAGGTACTAAGCATTGGTGCAAATCACCCAGTGGACAAAGTCAAGGAAAATGTCTCATCTCTGGACCTCATTCTGAGTGCAGAACCCTAATGCCAGCTATTTATTTATAAAAAAAAATCAGCATCAGATTTACCTCAGTCCTTTCCACTTTACAAAGATGCAGTCAAGCTTTCTAAAATTGACTTGACCTTAGATTTGGGGCTGTTGTCATATTATGCCATTACCAGCGGGTTTTTTCCCCTTTGTTGTTTATTATTTCTTCTAGTGTATTTAAAAGTGTGTTCCAAAGAAATAAGAGAATTACCTTGCAAAATAAGATGTTGTAGAAAAGTCTGGCTTGACCCCTGAAATTTTACGGAATATCAAGATTTCTCCCTGAACTTCCTTTTCAAATTAATGTATATATTTAGTAGTTACAGGCATGGCCTCTGCCTCCTGGCAAAAGCCCAGCTCGCAACAGCACAGGTCTGTGGAATGAACATTTCATAACACAATGAGGGGAAGCAGGTAGACGACTTAGCAGAGTCCTTTCTGCCTTTTTGCACTACAAGCCCTATATAGGAACACAACTCAGCGCAGCCAGATGCCAGCTACGCTTACATATCCATCTCTTAAAGGAATTAAGATAAAGAAACTAAGTAAAGATATCGATTTCTATCTGCAAGTACAGCACAAACTGGGTCACAGGAATGGAAGCTATACAGTCAGGGAGCCAATTTTGTGACAGTGGGATCCTCACGCCTTTACATTTTCATTGTCTGAGCAATGACAAAAAGTTCCAGGCAGAAAAATTGCATGTATGGCTTGAGTATTTTTTCAAACAGTATGTTAAAATGGGACTGTGGACAGTTAAACTTGGAAGTTTAATATAATGCAGAAATTTTACTTGGAATACAGAGACATTTTTAACACAAAACCGTGACATTCTATGGTGGTATTTTTACTTTGTTTCTTTAAAACAGTTTAATTATCCCAGAGAATATGTTTTGGGGAACTGATTTAATATGGTGTCCTATGAGATAAATAATATAAAAAAAACCCAAAACTTGATAGTTTACCTACAAACAAATTGCAGATTTCCAGACACTGGTAAAAACATTCACAATGTCAGCTTGTTGGGGTACTTTATCTGGACCTTAAAATAATCACTAATGTTTTCCTAAAGACATCTTATTTTATGCTGTTGGTCCAAATATTTTACATGTCTGGGGAGGAAGTATTAGTAAACTTATAATAAAAAAAATAAAATACAATATCATATATACTAGTGCAACATCATATATACCTGTTTAAAATTTGAAGTTAAAGAACCAGGTTTGTGAACTGAGTCAAATTCAGATATGATTGGCTGGGCCATGTCCTCAGATGATAAATTCTTTGGATGAGGGACACCATCAGTGACTTAGACCTGTAGATCTTGGATCTTTTACATAATATGTAAGATTGGCTTAAAAACAATAATTAACAAAAGCACCATTTCCCTTCTTCTAAGCAAATCTGTTTATGCCAGTTCCAACAAAAAATTGCTATTAATAATACAGTGGAATATCCGTCCCTATAGAAAGAGGCATCCTGCTGTGACACACTATCTTGCTTGCCTTTCATCACTGAGAATATTAATCCCTATGCAGTTCCTGCTGGGATAAAGATTTATAGTTACTTGGATTCTGGAAACAGTTAATTAAGCAGCTGTACTAACTGTGTCTCAGTAAAAGGAAGCCCAGAACATTTTGCAAAATGCAAAATAAAGCTCCACACTAAACTTGCTGGTTCCGACTGAAGCAGCTAGAGCAGCATGAAAAGAAGCCCTTTTCTAGCCATGAAATGACTCACAAATTTCAAGGAGTCCGATCTTCCTGGCACTTTCATAGCTAAATACACAGCTAAAAGAGGGATAAGATTGGAGTGAAGGCAATGTCTTACCTCCTTGGCGCATACACTTAGAAAGAAAAGATCCCGTTTGAAGAGGAAACCTTGATCCACAATTATCGAGGGCAGGAGGTCTCAATTCAGAGGCACAGATGGGAAAGCCAGACTGCAGAGGGCTTCCTTAGCTGTTTGGAGGTAAGAAAAAGAGATCCTTTTATTCTTAAGAGGCTCAAAAGTAACTATTGAGCTAAAGATGAAGCTTAAGATACTTGACAAAAGTCCACCTTGTTTACAAGGCAGTGTGTGGCGTCTAGGAGGGAAGAAAGGAGGAGTTGGGGAGTTTGATATCTTTAACCTCTTTTCTTGCTTTGCTTGGTAGCTAATAAACTCAAGTTGCTAAATGGACTAAAGTCCTTGTTTGTGACCATAAATAAGGCGTGTCCTGGAATTCCCCATCCCTTCAGAGACACGCTCAAATGATTCTCCCTACTGCTGCTTCTCTCTGCCTTCTTGGCCCACAGTGATGCATTGAAGGCAGAGGGGATGGACTGAGGGGCTCCAAAAAGGACCGACCGTGCTCTCCCAGATGTCAAAGAATCCATTAACACGTGGGCATCAACAAGAATGTTGCACTAAGAAGGGCTTTTTTGTTTCTGTTTTTCTTTTATGCTGTTATGCTGGAATTTGCAGTCCAAAGCTGGTGGGCGGAAGCAAATACCTTGGTGACTGTTGGCCTGATATTAACTAGAGAGAATTATCTTAACGTTGTATTTAAAAGAAGAAAAAAAATAAACTCCCCTCCAGAGTTCTGTTATGTAACAGATATATTTTACAACTGTGATAAGCTGAACAACAGCTTCCTTTTTCTTTCCCTCTAAGTGAGAAGGCAGAGTTAGTCTGAACTGGTAAACAGTATGTTAAAAAAAAAAATAAAAAGAGAAGACTTTGTCTGTGCTCCAAAATCCTGGAGACATTGTATTTTATTAGCTTGCTTGGGGCGAAGGGGAAGAGAGAGAACTCCAAACAAGATTTAGCTCTAGAAGATGGCGAAAGTCTTGGACATGTAGGAAGAGCAGCAGATTTTTAAAAACTCACAGTTTATCCTAAAGCCTCCTGTCACATAAATAAGTCCAAATTGGTGAGTTTCTGTAAAAACTGTTAAGTTTTTAGCATTTTAAGTTGTTGGCTTGTAGGATCATCCTTGCTGTACTCTACTTGGTTTGATTTTTAAACGCCAGAAAATATTGGTTTTCTTTACTAATCAAACAAGAACCCCTAACTGCGGTCTCCATCAAAGAACAATCAATGTGGTCACATAAGCTCTGAGTCAATTTCGAAAAGTTTTCTGTGCGTGATTTCTGTCTGAATAGGGCTGCCTGCCTGGATCAGTCGATGCAGTTAATCACATGTGCCCATCGCATACTCTGCTGTTCGTACTGGGGATAAGGAACATTACGTAGTTTTAGCTTCCTGCAAAAAGTGATTTACTGACTATAAATACATTTAAAGCAGCGTATGGTTGTCACACCCATTGGTCTGTAATAGGCAAACAGTTTGAGCATTGCTGGAACACAAGCGGAGAACTGGAGAGCAGAACTTTCTCTCTAGATGATTTTTTCAGCATATTTTCACGCTACCACGGCAAACGGGACCATCCAAAATCATACAAGAGCCACAGCTGTTTGCATTTGCATCAGGATGGGTGCTTTTAGTGGGCATTAAATTTTCTACAAATGCAGAAGCGTGGCCAAACCTGCAGAACAAATACACGATTACATTTCCATTGCATTTCCTTTGTTCTGCCAGAATCAGGCTGCCGAACCATTTAACAAACCTGGCAAAATAAGAACAAATATTTACTGAGGCTATTTGTTTTGAATAAAGGCTGTATGATATCTTTTTGAAAGCGATGGCATGAGAGATATTTCAACATAATTACTCATAACTGTTGTCATTTACTGCAGCCTTAATTAAGATGCTTGTTTTGCTAGTTCAAAGAGCTAGTTCAGGAGACAAAACCAAAGAAAGGCAAGCAGAGAACTGCATTTCCAGGTTGACTTTTCCAGTGTCAAAAAAATGTCAGCTTTTTGCTGTTCCCTACCAGCTTCTGCTTTACAGCTTTAGAGTTATCTACAAACAGTAATTGATAAAACTTCATAGCGACCCTGCCAAGAAAAGGAACCGCCTGTTCCATCATATACGAAAACAGAGTGATCTTTGCCTCAGAATGAAACAGGAAGGCCACAAAGAGGAAATTGTTCAAACAGCAAGTGGAAGCCCAAATAAGCTACAACAGAAGGAAATTTTACAGTTAAAAATTTCACTAGGCTATAATGGCTAATTAGAAAAAAACATTTTGAGAAAGGAGGTTTGGTTGTTTGGTGTTTTTTTTTGGTTTATTTGCTTTAGTGTGGTTTTTTTCCTCGTCTTTTTTTTGTATTTTTACGCTCTACTCTCCCTTGAGCATAAAGTATCTGAGCTTTAATTGTCACTTAAAGAAGATACCTGAAGCTGAGCAGTGACAAATTCAAAGTTAATCAATTCTGCTAGCCCTACAAGATCTACTTTGCAAATCTGTCATGCAAATATCGATCTATTAGTCTTCAATTCCACCGCAGCTCCCCGGTGGAATGCCACGGGGTGCTCATTACAGGCAGTAAAGGAAGACGGTCCGCGAGGGAGATCTATGGTTTGCAAACAACACAGACACCAGCCAGCCTCACATCATTACACGGTGTCCAAACTGGATGTTGTAGGTCTTGAGGAAGAGAAGGCATCGCTATGGCTCTTGTTCAAGGCAGGAACCTACCATAGTTAATCACTTAATAGATACATCAGCACATATAATATCCTATTTGGATATTCACCTTTAATCTGTGTATTTATGTGATCAGCCTTGAGTGAGAAAAGGTTTAAGGTAGAAAATGAAACCATAGATGGGTATCCACAGACACCATTGCCGCAGGACTTCAGCATATGCCCAACTGCTTTGCAGCAATGGGGACTAATTATTAAAATAACTTTGTTAACCCTCTGATCTTTGTTGGATGAAGGTCATCAGTCTGACTTCAGTGTATTTACTTTACATTCTGGCATGACTTAAAAACCGAGGCATCTGATGCTGATTTTAATCCTATTTCTGACTTTCTTGGGGTTTTGTAGGGGCAAGTCATGAATGAAGATGCTATTTCAGGGTAGCATTCAACTGTGTTCTGTTTTACATAGAGGGAAATACGTCATGCAGAAGTGTTATGCTTACATGGTGAGTGGCAAACTTATTCAACAAAAGTTAAACTGCATCAGACACACAAACCATGACTTTCTTCTCAGGCTACAGAGAGCAAAACGTCTTTATGGGCACTGTTTTAGTTCCCATACAAATAGCAGATAAAGACATGAGAGCTCCTAACCCAAAAAATGCAGGAAAACAACCATCCATGTATCATCACTCTCAAAGCAACTGTTTTCAATAACATGAGCTGTGCTTTATGTAAATGGATGTTTAGGAGCAAAAGTACAAAGCAATACTTGTTGAAAGACCTGATGTACTATTTTTGACACACGGGAGAGAATGATTTCTTCCTAATGTTTTCTTCCTGTCTCCCTCTCAACACGTTTTTCCTCTCTTTTTACAGTGCAGGGAACAGTACCTCAGCAATTTTAATGTCTTAACCAAGGTACCTTAAAGTAAAGCCATGGTGCTACTTCTTTAACTAAAGCATTTCTCACAAGGACTTCTAAATGCAATTGAAAAATAATAAGGCACATGGATATAATTTTAGGCAAGTTCTTCATTGAATCGCAGATATATACAACCGAGTTTAATTCAGTGAAGGAGGGGAGCCTGAGCAACTAATCAGGCTCCACTTTTGCACATTAGTGAATACCCGCTGGAGTAGTCTGATATCCAAGAAAAGACTATCAAAACGATATTGCTTTCATTATTCAGAAATACACCATGACTATAAGCAGAACAATTATATCACAACATGCATTTTACCAAGTACTTACACTACAAGACTGTTTCTGTACGCCTTTAAGCTAGCGAGGCTGTATTTCCTTCTGAGATATTGGCTCTGGCAGGAGGTACAGGAAAAGACCATCACGGTTCATGTACTGGGCATTTTGTCCCTGTAGTTAGAACTAGACATTGGCATTCTATTACTAAAGAATATCTTTTAAAGAAGGAAGAACATTGTGTGTAATGGCGAATAAAGAGATTTCTTAGAAAATTTCCCACCATTCTAATTTTTAAGACATATTATTGTTAAAAGTAAATAATTAACAATTGACTTTTACGCAGTTTAAAATACTTTTTTTCCCCCCACAGATTTCTGTAACATTTCTATTAAATTTGTTTGTTACATCAGTTCATTTTGGTTTTTTCAAAGGCTGTCTGAATAACAGGTATTCATCATAACTCCTGGTGCAATGCTTTTCTTAAAGTCTCACATTTGTGATAGCTGAAGAGAATGCGAAAATTGCTATGCATATTATTGGTGCCGGGTCAAAGACTTCCGTGCCACCTAATCTGGTGGCACTGGTATAAAACCTAAAAATTTCTTTTAAGCTATTCTATGCCTCACTTTGCCAAATGGACACAGTCACAGTTAGTATAGAAGCCAAGGTGCCCTGGAATTTTTTAATCTGACTTGCATCTTTTTCCACTTCTGAGAGGTCTGCAAGGAAACTCTTTAGCTTCTCAAATACATTTTCTGTAGAGATTTTATAATTATTCCTTGGTCTGGTGATATGCCTAAAATATTTATAACTGGATTTTCTATAATCCCACAGAGATTAGATTGTGCAACCTTACAATTTCCTTTAACAGGTAGAATCATATTCATAGTGAAAATACAGACAAAAGAGTTTGCTTTCTATGATTTTTTTGAGGTGTGGTAGGGGATACATTCTTATTTATGAAAGGGCTTTATTAAAACAGTCAAGTAACATCACTTCAAAAAAAATCAAACTAATATTAATAAAAGACATTTTACAATATTCATGCTGCACCTTTTAATGTGGTCAGGGAGGTTAGAAGGGTCTCCTAAAGTGTTCTAAAATAGCTGTTAAATGGAACATGATGTATAAATGGGTGAAGTACTCCTGGCTTTGTTGAGCAGACGGAGAATAACTCCTGAAAGATCTGTATGTACCCGACTACTAAGAAAACCATCCCAGGTATCTGTGGGACTTTGAGTCTCTCAGATCAGGACTCCGTGTCCTCCTCCAAGCCAGGCTGCATAACAAAGCTCACCCGCAATGCAGTCCCCTTGCTCAGGATGGGCGCAACCAAAGAGCCTCATTGCAAAATGCCCTTTGCGGGGCCCCGGTCTGTACAACACGGCACAGATTTTGAGCAGGATAATTTGTTCTGCACTGAACTCCCTGCTGCCATGTCTAGACTGCTGCTAAGAGCTGAGCTGTCACCCTGTGCCACGCTGGAACCTTCAAGGTAGACCTATTCGGCGCACTGCGAATTTTTCCACATCCACTGCTTTGCAGTAAGATTGTAGTCATTACCCCGCGTGCACAGAACTTCAGGGATTTTTCAGATTTGTGCTGTTTGCAGTTCTGACTCTACCAGAAAATACACTGATCTAATGGAAAAATGTGCCCTATTCCAAAGCAATTTCTATGCGCCTTTTCCTCTCGCAGACCTTGTGTACCACAAGGTCAGTTAACCAGCTGACCTGTTCTTGTGCCACTGAGCTGGAAATGGCTCTTAGGGTAAAAGTGCACAAAGACTCAGTTCCCAGAGAAAAATTTTTAAAAAAATAACATAAAAAAGAAGATTGTTCAGTCCTCCTCTAAACAGAGAATCAGGTTTACCATTTTATTCCTTGATCTAGAGGGCTAGTATTATTTAATAAAACAAGGAAATAAAATCATGTGGAATGTAAGAAGGTAAAGATTTTCAACTGAGTAAATTCCCAGTTCTGAAGCTTCTAGAGAAGCACAATTAATGAAATTACATGAAGCAGTACTACACCTTGGTACTGTTTATTCTGATGCAACCACTTCTGGAACTTGTATAGATTGAACTAACCTAGAGAACAAATCTAATCTGTTAAAATCTAACTAATCCAGGGAGGTCATAATAAATGACTCTCATAATAAATGTTATCATAATAGGTAATAGCAAGTTATGAGGCAACCTAACTAATTCATAAAGGCTTAAAGTTAAATTCTGCACCCAGTGATTTTCCAGTTTACCTCCAAGGTAATTTCTTCTGAATTATTTCACATACCAGAAACCAAACATTCATGTGTAGGCAATGCGAAAGAACCTCGGTGTTTTCTGAAACTTAGACATTAATCTATTTCTCCTATGCAGCTGGTGAAATTCAAGTTAATTCCTAGAGATCATGGTCTTCAAGGGCAGAGGTTACAGAGATCATGATAATGGAATGTGGAGTCTTGGGAAGTTTGAGGCCTTATGTGATACAAATGTAATTGAACTAAGGCTTGTTAAGTGAGACCTTTTAATTTAAACTACATAAGAATCTGAAATCCTAGATCATGGATGTTTAAATGTTACGACTCTACATCCGGTTTGTTTCTGGTAATTAAGCAACTGATATAAAGAACACACTGCTGAGTGTTTCTGCCGGCCACCTCTGACACCATATTCTCTAAATCCAAATGCTGGGGTTTTCCCCTCAAAACCAGATTACTAACAAAGTATTTAATCTTAAATGGAAGAAGGTAAATTCTTTTTGGACTCCTTGCACAATTTTCTTCTCCAATACCCGAATATGCATTGGAATTCCACCGCGTTGCCACACAGCGCTCTTGCAAGTAGTGACAAATAACACCCGCAATGGAAATAGCAAGGAAAATTAGACAGACAGAATGTAATTACTCGCATTGGAATCTGGCCAAGTCATTCAAATTAGCAACAGGACGATGAGAAAAATCTTGTAACAAAATCTGAAGCCAAGTAACACCTGGAGTGTACTTTTTGCTAGGCAGATGCAGTATGAAAAGCTGGAAGATGGTAGCAGCAGCCAAGAAGTTAAACCAGACTGTGATTCTAACACCAGGTGGATACCACTTGCAAGAATACGCACAGCATGTCTGCCTGGAGGATGTGGAGAACCACCTCAAGGTGTTCCTCAAGTGTGAAGGGGAGGAAAATTAGCTTCTGGCCCAAACGAGAAGAACGCATTGGAATGTGGCTGGTGACCTCTGCTCCAGGAAATGAAGGTAAAAGAGAAGTTAGCAAAAATTGTCATCAAGTGTATAACAATTTTAGTGAGGTTTTCTTGACACGTTAGGTTCCTTGACGCTGTCCGGAGGAGATGAAACTAACCACAGCAACTGCTTCTGCCTTTCTTCACTATGGCTTAATTAAATAATATTTCTTTTCTTAAGATTTGACCTACAGATTGGCTCTGCAGGACCGAAAACTACGAAAACAGAGCAGATGCTCTGAAAACTAAAGACTTCACAGGAGGACCTCAGTTCTAACATGAGGAAAACATCTGTACCTATGTTGTCTAAGAAAGAGGTGAGCTTGGTGGCCTAATAACCATGACGGTGTTCAAATTAATTAGAATTTGATTCTAGAATCAGCCTTTTATCTCCCCTTTTTCCTACTTCACTGTAAAACAAACAGAAAAAACATGTTTACATTGTGGAGAAGTAAAGTCACGACACTAAGGGATGGAGACAAAATCCGTTGCCCATCCCTGCTTCAAAAGCTATATGGTTATAGAATAGCTTGAAGATGCAGATTGCTGTCTACTGAATTTTCCAAGGCAGCCCTTCCCCCTCCTAGAGCTCTTTTCTGCACAATGAAGATAGCAAGGCTTTTTGCCTCCTGGACAAAGTAAAAGATAAAAATAACTGGTGTCAGTAAGTGATACGTACAAAACGTTATGTTCCCTTTAGATAACTGTTGTATGGATCCAGAAAACGAAGATGGAAAAATAAAATCTAAACTCGGGTGTGGGTTTTCCAGGAGACAAAAACATGAGGCTCCTAATTGTTATTGATTTTCGCCTTCTTAAATCTTTTATCTTCAGACCTTCTGCAATAAAAAACCTAACCAAACCAAACTAAAAACCAAAAGAAGTCCAGAATCAAACAATAAACCCAACAATTTTAACTTCTAAGCATGTTACCTAGCATGTTCCATCGTGATTCATCATTAGGGCTAAGGAAATGCTCAGTGTGTGATGGAATATGCAGCCCTATCCTCTGCGCTTGAATGTGCTGGCCCAGCCTCTTGTTGGAGCTCCTTAGCACTTGTAAAATAACAGTTAAAGGTGGCATGGTTGATGGTAGCATGGAGACCTCAGCTTAGATGGAATACTTCATAGGGATGGATGCTGTAGGAGAGGAGAAGCATAGCCCAGAGAGGGCCCAAAACCCGAATCTGGCATCTTTAGCAGAGTAGTGGACAGGTCTGCAATACCACAGGAAAGTGGAAGAGGAAAAGGAAAGGGCACAGACTACTGGAAAAGAAAAATAAGACTGCTGATTTAGGAATTGCAACAAGAACCACAATTATCCGTTCTAAAATAACCTCAGTTCAAGTAATTTCTGTGAATTTTTGAGAGTGGACAGATCCTGTATTATATAATATATACACACTCCAGGTATGTATGGTATATAAGCTTATTGCTAGTCTTCCTTTTTCCCCACATTTAGCTCACGCAACCTGGAACAGTAACATTTTATTTTTCTGTTGGCAAGCCAACATCAGAACAAGCAAGCAGCTACGGATCATGCTCTACTGGTTCTCAAAGAAGCAAGGAAAATGCAGTAAAGCTTTGAAGGGGCTTTGAACATGAGAAAAATCTTTGGCAATAACTACAGTTCACAGTATTTCTGAATTCTGGGAACCTGAAACCAGAGAGAAAAAATTGAGAAGAACTGAACAGGCTTAAAAATAGCCTCAAAGATCAGTGCTGCTCAGAGGCTACGGGCAGCATGAAAAATCCCACCAGGCAGGTATGTGAGGAAGAGCTTCAGGAGCATGTTTCTGGTTTATAGTCAGCAGGACAAGAGAAGTATTATTATGCCATCCCAACGAGGCAGCCCGAGTACACCCCAAAGAAATACCCAACATATTTCCTTCTGAGAGAAACGAAGAGTACAGATAACCCAGCAAACTGGCTTCAAACCATTACAGTCCATATGTTTGCTAATGCCTGGTCGTATACGACGTCACTGCTGTCCCGGAGCCAACCGAATGCTTTATATTCCTGATGGAGGGCCAGGAGGTGCAGCCAGGTTCCCGGTGCAAATGGATTATAGTGGGCAAGTGTGCCATGAGGTCCAGCAAGGCAGACAGTCTCCACAAACAGGAAAGCAAGAGCTGCCTGCCAGCTACCTAATTGTGGAGTTGGTGTCTGCTGGGAAGCCAGCTGCCTTCCCAGCCTTCCAGATGGAAATGAGACGGTAAAAGAAAGTAGACAATGAAGGGTATATGGAAATCAAATCAAATAAACACGACTTGCATTGCAATTGCGAGCCGTTTTGACTGGCCCTTTTTTATGAAAAGCACTCCTGGGATTTTTGTTTTTCTGCATGTGGTAAAAAAGTTGATTGTAGAAGGTGATGGTGCAGAAGGACTAGATAGCCTCTCTTATATTTGAAGCAGCTGTCCTTAATCTCCAAGTACACAATCACATTTAGCAGCTATGAATTAAAAGTTCAGCGGTTCCTTTTTGGTTTGGACTTTTACATGGATCTTGTCTAAATCCTTTCAGCCTACAAGCTGAAACTACTTGCTGTATTCCCTTGTCTTACTGTTTTCTTTCAGGGCAATAAGGCTGAGACTTCTTCCTGGTCCTAATCAATGAGAACAAGAGATAGCATCTTTTTGGAGCCCCAGAAGAAGAGTGCGGGTAATTTCTTGCTCACACAACACTTTGGCGATGCCTGAGATAAGATGAACACTTATCTGAACAAGCCTCCTTATGCAGCATATTAGCAGAGCACCGAGGATAGAGTTCCAGTTGACTCACTGATCTCTATACCAAGATATTTCAGTGCAGCATATTTATCCTTAATTACATAACAAACCATTTTCAACCACACAGTTATGAACATTAAGCCACAGCTGAAAATGTCTGCAGAGATCTGATAAAGTCGTTGCTGGATTACAAATCACTGCAACTTCAGCGCTGGCAAGTCCATCCAAAACATTAGACAATCCTCCCCAAACTGAATTTGACCACTGTCATGAGGAGAGTGCGAAAGAAAAAAACCTGCTCCTCTAAGTGAAATCAGTGCCCAAGCAGGGTAAGAGCTAGCTCAGAAAATACCACACGGTACCTCTAGATTTATATAATAATATACAAGTTCTACTACACATTAAAAAGGGGAGCACAGAAGCAATCGAAACAAATCAGAGTATGGTAAAAATTCTCACCTGTCTCTTGCACTACAAATATTTTGCAGAGATATAAAATCAGTTTTTAGTTCTTACAGGTATTTCACTGTACAAGTAACAAGCCCACCAGCTTTTATTGCCAGTAAGGGTATCTAAATGTGTGTTTCTATATTCTTGCCAGTATTCATATGAAAGAGTCAACTGATTTCACGTAGAACAATAATTGAGTAATGTGCATTTTACAGGCACAAATATAACCCACTTTACAATTAATTTAGTAACTTAAGTAATTAAGTGCTCAAGATTAGAACACAACAATGTATCTTCCAGCGTTTCTAAACCTACAAAGTACAACATATAAGCAGCAAACTGATAGATTTAAGAAAAAGATCAGTTCCAGAAAAAAACGCTTTGAAAATATCTATGAAAAAATGAAGAATAATAAAAATAAGTGTGAAAATAATGAAAACAAAAATAAAAAATAATGAAAGAAATGTGACAAATCTACAAAACCCACTTGATTACTCAGACAGCATTTGTCCAGCTTTATCCATCAGCACTTTAGGGATTTCCTGACCATCTATTGCTTTGGCACTGAACTCCTTAACCATTATACATGATAGGGAGGATAGTGGAATACTGGAGTTTAATATATATTTTTAAAATAGCACAAAGATGTTAGGGCAGTAATGTCGATAAATATGGAGTGCTACAACTTTATATTCCTAGTTACTTCCTAAGGAGGTATTTTCATAAAATCCTAGTTAGATAGCAATTGGTTTCCAAAACATAACATGTAGAAGAGAACTCAAAGGCATTCTGAAGATTAGCAAGTCCTTCACATTACTGACCATGGATTTCCTTCCTGTCAGAAACCCAGCCTCTAAGTTACCTGCCAGCTCAGGGAAACTTTGCAGAATCATACGTTAAATCTTCTTTGGTATTTCCTAATACACCTGGTAGCAGGAATAAGCCCAGGTTCCTCGAATTATGCCATAGCTAGATCAAAAATGTGCCAAATGAGTGTTTACAAAAGGAGTTTTCTTACTACCGTTCCACTGACGACTTGTAGGTCCTCTCCATAGACAGAGATTTCTGTCAGCAAAATGAGCTTTGATCCAGGTTCACAACTGATGGAAACTAATCTGAACATGGGTCACAGTTGGTGTGAATTAGTAGAGCTCAGCTGACCTTATTCTAATTTGATAGCTTCTACCACTACAGATTTGCATTTAGAAATTAAACTCATTAAGTCAAATTCCAAATACTTTCATATCCTCTCCAATCATAGAGACCGTAAGGAGTGCATGTTCTTTGGCCTTTCAAATGTAATTAGTAGTCAGAAAAATACTCAACTAAATGAACCTCTTCCTCTTCTCATCTTCTCTCTTTTCTAGGTCTGCTTTACAGTATTTTCCCCCTGATTTGTGTTCCAGAGTTCATTTTCATCTGTTACTACAACTGAATTTCAATAGTTGATTTTAACATGAGATGAACTTACCATAAAAATTAGGCTTTTTTGAAAGGATTTTTTTTCTTTTCATAGTTTTGTATATAGTTCAATTTATTAAAGTATCAGGCACGTAGTGATGAGCTTATCCTTTGCTCAGAAGCAGGGATCTGACCTCACAAGTTTGTACAATCAATATCACAAAACCAAGCACATAAATAAAGCAAGACAGCAAGTTTTTGATACAGCCCTTTCTAAACAAGTACAAAATTTCCTCAGAGAAGAAACAGACTAAAAGAAAAGATATAGCTATAATCTTACGGATGCCCACTCAATGACAAAAGATTAAACAGGCAGTCCTGTTGGCTAAATTATTTGGCAGGATGACAAGCGTCTTCCAGGGCAATGGCTGTGTCATTGATGAGGACATGCCAAACCCAAGCCCCCAGAGACCTTAAAATTCCTACAGATGCCTCCAGGAAGGTGTTTCAGACTATCAGTCTACGTTGCAGGAGTCGACCTCCTCACTTGTGAACTTACTTACAGGGGGCAGCTGTCCCTGGACCACATCAAAGGCTTAAGTTCACTTTTCCTTCTTACACCTTCTGTGGTTTCTCAGAACGATTTGTATTTCCTTTTTAGCATCATGGGAGTTCCTTCATTTCTCCCCCATCAAACTGGTATTTATCAGGAAACCATTCTTGGCATCTAACACCTACACAGCATCGTTTCTTTCTGGTTTTATCATATCTATGACCTTAGAACGTCTCCTGCAGTTTTTCCATCTGACTCTGCTGTAGCTGCGTGCCAGATATCTCCAGGTATAACAGATGGCAGAGGAGCTGTCTGTACTCTCAGTTCAGAGTCAATCTTTTCAACAGGTTATGACAGTCTATGCCACGATCCTTCTTTATGCTTTTTCTGCTTTTTTTAAAAACAAAACAAAGCAAAACAAAACCCCCACCACCCTGCATCCTGCAGTAAGTGTGGGCAGTTGTAACAAGGAAGATGTTTGGGGTGCTGCAGGGTTACTAGCAGTTTTGAAGTGTGGGTAGCTGTGAAATAGTTCAGATTACTGGGATAGGGAAGATCTCTTTCTTTAGACATTGTAAAAAGTATCTATAAAAATATCTGTTCATCATAATTTCTGGCCTTAAAAGCCTCCTGTCATTTCACAGTATGGAAAAGAGAGGAGAGGCAGAAATCCAAGTTCTATTTAGCATCTCGATTGCTTTTTAATGATCTCTTCAGCATCTTAAATGATCATTTAATATCTTCTGTCATCAGTTTTCAGAGTCCCACACAATCCTGAGCGTTACTGTATGTTTTGCTGGCTCTTACCTCTCTCACATTGCAAAGCATCAGCAAGCTTCTACTCCTGTCTAAACTGGCAAGAGTAATAGTCATATCCATCACGACGCAGATGCAGTGACAATTCGTTGTACTCATCCTAAACATCCTCAATGTAATTTGTCATTTGCAAGCCTATAAAGTCTGGTTTTCCTCTTCTCAGTGGGAATCTGTCCCATTCCACCTCCTTCCAAGTCTCTTGTCTCTTACACTTGGGACCCCAAATGCTGCATATCCCAGCTCAGCTGCATCAGTGCCTGTGAAAAGCCACTGACTCTCATTTGGGTCCTTTCATTACAATCACTTATCTTTCAAAAAAGTTCATTTTTGCTTTTAATACCTTGTAAATTCTGTTGTCTTTATTTTTCTGGAATTGAAGAAACAAAAATGTTTTCCACTTAATTTTTCTCTCAAAATTTGTGCTATCTCCTTAGTATCTTCTCTTCTTTTACTCATTACTCAGGATTTCACTAAAGTTTTGCTATTTTCTCCTCTGTTTGTATTTTTATATCTCCATTAAATGCATCCATTCCTTGTAATTTATTTATTCCCTGTAATTTATTGGTATTAATTTGACTAGAAACACCTCAAATGTAGATTTCACATTAACCTATGTCTCTTAGAAGTTTATTTGAAATGTCTACCAGTGCACACACCTTTTTGTTCTGTCTTTGTTTCTCATATTGTATGACAAGTACTCTGGAAAGCTATGAATTGTTCGTTTTCTTTCCAAGGTTTTCTAATGCCTGCAGAGACGTTTATAAATCTGTTTCCAAATTCTGGCAAAGTAAAAACCAACTTATCACAAGTTACAGCCTCTAAAAACCAGAAAGCACTACCATTAGAAAAAAAAGGCAAAGCAAAACAAATATTCTGCAAAAAAATGAATTATGTAAATGAGTACGAGCTGACGTTCATTTCAGTAGCACTCAGAATACACAATTCTGTAAATGCACTCAGATCTGGTTTATGCTCAGGTGCCCAGTACTGATAATCTGAAAATTATGATGCTGGAACATTTCTCTGTGCTTTGATTAATACTCCTTGTTTGTGTGCCTGACAGGAGACAGTCCCCTATAGTCCCACATCGCTGGGATCATTAGTTTGACAGAAGGACATAGTGTTCTGCTTCTTTTTCTAGCTACCTTCTTCTTTCCAAACAAGTTTTTCATATTCGGAGTTGAGAGAGGAGAGAAGAGAAGAGAAGAGAAGAGAAGAGAAGAGAAGAGAAGAGAGAAGAGAAAAGAGAAGAGAAGAGAAGAGAAGAGAAAAGAGAAGAGAAGAGAAGAGAAGAGAAAAGAGAAGAGAAGAGAAGAGAAGAGAAAAGAGAAGAGAAGAGAAGAGAAGAGAAGAGAAGAGAAGAGAAGAGAAGAGAAGAGAAGAGAAAAAAAGCCGCGTGGAGTTATGATAAAAGTGAATTACATTTGAGACTTTTTATTTACACTGACAAGATGGACTTCCTTGAGATACAGCATAATGATTTTATCGTAATGTGAGCTTCTGTACTGTAACTTCCTACAATACTTCTGGTTTTGTTTGCATTTTCCTCCAGCTGATGACTGTTTAGAAAGTTAGAAAAAATAAAAGACAAAAATATGACAATTCTGCCTTCCATTCCCCTTAAAAATTCAAATCTGAAATTGATAAAATAAGTGAAAAATATTCATTTTCCAAATTAACAGAATGATCCAGTGCTGTTTTTTCTCCTGGATTGTAAAAAAAAATAGATGTATTTAAACAATTTGCTCCGACTTGTGTGGATCTCACACCTCAAGAGGTCAGAGCAGGCTGTGCTGCCCCGAACTTTCTGCCCTGCATTCTTAGCACAAGTCCAGCTCATAGGAACAGAATCTGTTCCCTCTGCTTTTTGTGTGCAGGCTAGTCCCCACACGAGTATTCCTAAAAATGCAGCCTTTTTGCAAGAATTAAGAAAAAAAAATAAATCCCTACTGCATGAATTTTTTGTATTCCTTCATCTCTCCTTTATGTGAAGGAAAAAGCAAGGAAGCATCCAAGGGCAGCAGAACTGGGACTTGGACTGAAAGATATTGGTGGGTAGCGGATATTTGGAGGAACAAATGTCCAAAGGGAGGACACAAAAAGAAATGTGAACTTAGAATCATTGGAAAATCCTGTACCATCTTCTTTTGTGAGCGGAAAATTGAGGACAAATATTAAGCACAGCTCCTGAATATAGAGACTAAGCTGAATTCCCCAGTCAGACTTCGCCTCCCCTGATGAATGCACAAAAATGTATCTAGGTGGAGGAGCTTTCTTCCTTTCCCTTGAAACAAGCAAAGCCTTGAGCAATCCTGGCAAACTCTAAAAAGGTAGCTTTGGCCTAAAATAAATGCAAAGCTATACAGAAAAAGAAATATAATCAGAGCTCAAACATACTATTAAGAGGAAGCAACAAAATCCAACACTCCCTCCCCATCCTCCCTCCCTTATAAATTTAGCTCTTGGCTAAATTTATTGGGTATTTATTTCCAGGAAGCCTTCTTCACAATCCTTACCTGCCTCCCCTCTAACTACAAGCCAGCAGAGGAGGTTGGAGGAGCTTGACCTTGGAGCACAAGACAGCACTGCTAGGAAAACAGAGGAATTAGATGACAACTGGGCATGGAGCCAGCAATCCTTTAGCTGGAATATTTTGCCTTTCAAGGCTTCAGATTAAAAAGTGAAAGTAGGGGTAAGGGAAAACATTTTAAAGGGAGCCTCTGGGAAGACAGAGAGAATGGGACAGGAAAAGCAGCAAGGTAAGAAATACAGATTTTCAGGATCCTTTGTTTGCCCTGAATGGGAAGCTTATCGAAAAAGAGCATAAAGCTGGTCTGACAAGATAATGCAGTGAGCAGTATCAGGGAAAAGAATAAATAAATCTGTTAACGGAGCCCTACACAAGGCTTTCTTTTTTTTTTTTTCCTTACATAACGACTGTACTTGGGCATTCATAAAGTGACACATGGCACATCTCCTGATGAATGGCTGGAAGTTTTAACGCTTAGTCTCTGAGCAAACGAAAAATGCTCAAGGAGGAGTTGTTTACAAAAAGCAAAAACTTTCCAAATGGTGAGATACTGACAGGCAATTCATTGTCTGTCAGAGATATCAATACTGTTTTCAGGAACTTGTAAGGAAAACTTTTATCTCTTGTCATTATTAGCTTTCTATTTGTGACTCTGGGGTTTTTAGTACTTCTTAGCTTCGGTTTGTGCCTGAGAAACAGCAAAAGCAATTTATCTGCTCCATCTGCTCAGGGTAAATAATGATTAGCATCTTTACTCCCTTGAAATAGGACTATTTTCCTTTTGAAACCTAGGTTGGCTTATTGTTTTCTTGGGTTTTTATGTGCATGTTGTGCCTCATAATGGCACTTCTAGCACATGATGCAGGGCATGATGGTCTTATCTGCACAGGCTTGAGAACCCCAATTAAGATGAAAAAGCATAATCTGCTACTTTTTAAATATAAGTTTACATCTCCAGAGATAGATATGTACTGAAAGTGCCAGAAGTATATTCAGCTTGCTCTAAAATAATTGCAAAATCACCAGGGAACCTTGTGGACTTCTTGAAGAATGTTACAGAATCAAAATAATTCAGAGTACACTCATTAGAATTTTGAAGTAAGGAGATCAGTTACTTGAAGTAAAGGAATACAATCTGAAACAGATCCAGTTCCCAGGGTCTGCTGTAAAGGAGAACGTGTCAAAAATGTATGTTCTCATCCAAAGTTAACTAGGCAAGAAAGCTTTCATGGTTCACAGTTACCTTTTCTTATGAGAAATTAGAACACATTTTCTTCTCTAAGAACATAAGCAATGCCCTACTGAGTAAGACATTACTCCATCAAGCCTTATACTCTGTTCTGGACAGTAGCATACAAGACACTATTAAGGAGAACAAGTAGGCTTTGCTCTTTTGTACAGTCCACTGGCCTTGTTGTTACCTCACATCCACGCCTGCTGCAATAATTTTCCTAGAGCATACATCAGGGCTGGTTCCCTTTAACGAGTAAATGCTAATTTACTCCTTTTACAAAAGGAATTTGTCTCATTGCTTCTATAGCTTGCTAATGCTGTCCATCTGTCACCTCAGGCTCTTGTGGCAAGAAATTCCAGAAGCTGATAATCATTTTAACAGAAAAGTACATCTTTTGTTTTAAATCAACCTCCCACCAGTGTTGCTAGTACCTGTTAGTTGCAGCACTGGGAGATCTGGTGAACACTGGTTTTTCATTTTTATGTCCCTACTTCAGCCTGTTCTGCTGGAGGCCTCCTCTTCTCCAGCTGAACCCCCCCAGCTCCCTCAGCCTCTCCTCCCAGCACTTGCCCTCCAGGCCCTTCCCCAGCCTCGTTGCTCTCCTCTGGAGCCGCTCCAGCCCCTCCGGATCTCTCTTGCCAGGAGGGCCCAGCCCTGCACCCAGGGCTCGAGGGGAGGCCTCCCCAGGGCTGAGCACAGGGGCAGGATGACAGCCCTGCTCCTGCTGCCCACACTGCTCCTGGCACAGGCCAGGAGGCCACTGGCCTGCCGGGCCACCTGGGCACCCTGCTGGCTCCTGTTCAACCAGCTGTCACCCAGCACTGCCAGGTCCCTCTCTGCCGGGCGCTCCCCAGACACTCCTGCCCCAGCTGGCAGCGCTGCCGGGGGTTGCTGTGGCCAAAGTGTAGGACCCTGCCCTTGGTCTGGTTGAACTTCATCCCGTTGGCCTCGGCCCATTGACACAGCCTGTCCTTCTCCATCATGAGATGATGACTTTGTCCCATCCATTAATTCCTGTCCGTTAACCACTTTTCCAATACATAACAGAATATTTAATCTAAGCCAGTAGCATAATGATTTATTTAATAAATTTTAGTGTTTGTCAAAGACTTGCTAAAGCCCAAATATGTTATACTATCAGGATCCTCTTAGACTGTACTGGTTTTATAGCACAAGAGCTCTGTAGTGAAATGTTGCCTTTCTTCCACTTAGGAAAAGGTATGCAGATTATAACCAAGATCTCCATGGTGGGAGTCCTAAATCCTGGAACAAGCATCTCTTCTCCTTGAGTATAACTACCAGGAGAGAAGACGCATGCACCTAAATGATCTGCCTTCTTGAATGAATTCTATCCAAAATAGGAAGTCCCTGATGTACACGGGCCACGACAGAACAGTAAAATTCCTGAGAGGAGAATGGCATTTACTATGAAAGTATCATACAGCTATAACCTTTAAGATTTCTCTTTACTTAAGAGAAGATCTTTAAAGGTGAAAACAACTGAAATATTAATTTGTCATGTTGTCTTTCTACACACTACTTTTTTCCACAATGACCTACAGTTTTTTCTATTCCACAAAGGGTCCCTGGACATCACAAATGTTGTAGAATCGGACAACAGAAGAGACAAAATGCAGCTGAAGTCCTTTGTTTCCCTATTCTTGAGGAAAACTGAGTAAATAAAACTCTGTCATAGAATCATGGAGAGGTTTTGGGTCGGAAGGCACCTTAAAGATCTCCTAGTTCCAACCCCCTGCCATGGGCAAGGACACCTTATACCAGGTTGCTCAAAGCCCCATCCAGCCTGGCCTTGAATGCCTTCAGAGGGAGGCATCCACAACTTCTGTGGGCAACTTGTCCCAGTGTCTCACCACCCTCACAGAAAATAATTTCTTCCTAATATCCAATTTAAATTTACACTCTTTGGTTAGAAACTGTTACCCCTTGTCCTATCACTCCAGTCCCTGACAAAGAGTCCCTCCCCATCTATCCCATAGCTCCCTCTAAGTACTGGAAAGCCACTAGAAGGTCCCTCCAGAGCCTTCTCTTCTCCAGGCTGAACACCCCAACTGTTTCAGACTGTGCTCATAAGGAAGGTGCTCCAGCCCCCTGATCATCTTAGTGGCCTCCTCTGGACTCTCTCCAACAGGTCTATGTCCTTTTCATGTTGGATGACCCAAAGCTCTCACAAGAGCAGAGTGGGAGAATCACCTCCCTTGACCTGCTGGCCACACATCTTTAGATGCAGCCCAGAATGCGACTGGCACCCATTTCTGGCTCATTCCGGTTTTCGTCCACCAACACCCCCAAGTCCTTCTCTGCAGTTCTGCTCTCAATCCACCTGTCACTCAGCCTGTATTTATGCTTGGGACTGCCCCAACCCAGATGCAGGACTTTGCTCTTGGCCTTGCTGAACTTCATGAGGTTTGCGCAGGCCTACCTCCCAATCCTGTTCAGGTCCCTCTGGATGGCATCCCTTCCCTCCAGCGTGTCGACCACACCACACAACTTTGCGCCATCAGCAAACTTGCTGAGGGTGCGCTCGGATCCATGTCACCGATCAAGATGCTACACAGCCCCAGTGTTGATTGTGCCAGGCTTCTTATGTTCAGAAGAGAGTCACCACAGTATAGTCAACAGCAGAAATATGATCATGGTTTGTGAACTATTCCTCATCATGTATGTGGCATATATGCTGCGCCTGTCTAGCTGATAGGGTTTCCTCAATTGCCTAACAGAGATTACGACTGAAATCAACAAGGAAGCTCTTGCCAATTAATTAAGACCTGCCAATTACTCTATTTTCACCAGCACATTATCAAAGTGTTGCCTGCTACAAAACAGACTTTGTGTTTGTATGAAAGCACACAAGAGATTAAAAAAAAATTTTAAAAAATCAAGAAGATTAAACCAAAGTATGTTAAAGAGTTCATGGTCCAGTGAACAGTTGTCAAAGATCAACAGACCAGTTTTCTCTGAATGATCAAAACTGCAGAGTGAGTGAGATTTTTCCTGTGGATTAGTTCACTTGTATGTTAGACAGGAAAGCTAATGATTTCCTGTTTTTCTACAGTGTTTGAGATCTGTGCATGAAGACAAACGAGAGTCAAAAGCTTTACTAGTTTCCAGTCTTTCAAAGTGATCTGTTTATTTACACAAACACTTAAGAATACTAAGAAAAAAATAAATCATCTTTAGGTTTTTTCTCTAAAAAGCTCAGTCCTAGCATTTTGATGTTTCCAGACATAACACAATGCAGTATGCTCCCCTGATCAGTGGCAGCATCACAATCTACTGTTTCTCAGCTGTGGTCTGAGACTCCCATAGGTCAGTGGAATTAGCCAGAATGTTTACAGGTGCCTATCCAACCTCTGGCTAGTGGGTTGTTACCTCTAGAGAAGGAACAGCACATCATTTCTGGATATGTCATACTAGCCTGCTGTCTGTCTCAAGTACAGAGGAAAGAAATGGAGGAAAAGAGCATGGAAAAGAAAAAAAAACACAAAAAAATCCCACAACAACTTTGAATCATAGAATCATAGAACAATTCAGGTTGGAAAAGACCCTTGGCATCATCGAGTTCAAACACTGACCCTACACCACAAGTTCACCCCTAAACCATCTCACCCAACACCACATCTAAGCGACACTTGAACACATCCAGGGATGGCGACTCAACCCCCTCCCTAGGCAGTCTGTTCCAGGGTCTGACCGCTCCTTCCGTGAAGAATTTCTTCCTAATGTCCAGCCTAAACTTGCCCTGTTGCATCTTGAAACCCCTCCCCTTGGTTCTGTCCCTATTGACCTGTGAGAAGAGACCAGCACCAACCTCTCTACAGTGTCCTTCCAAGTAACTGTAGGGTGTGATGAGAACCCCCCTCAGCCTCCTCTTCGTCCAACTGAACAGACTCAGCTCCCTCAATCGCTCCTCATAGGGTCTGTTCTCCAAGCCCCTCACCAGCAGAAGAGTAACTAAGAACAGGCACACGGCTACAGAAGGTCCCTGTAGTACAGTACATAGCCTCCAAGACTGGCAGGAGAATAATATGGCAGGGAAAGCATAAAATTCACCTCCCGTAGCTTCTAGCTCTTTTCAACACCTTCTCTTCCTGTCCCTCTCCTGTTGATCTGTCTAGTCTCTACATCAAGTTAATTTAAACTTCAGCATTCACAACATCCTTGGCAAGTTAGGTCCATGGACCAATTATTCACTGTGTGGAAATTCATCTCCTTTTGTTCTGAACTTAGCCCCTTTCAGATCCATTATTCTTGCATCCCTGATTTTTCTTACAATTTTGTAAAGTTCTTTTCCAAACAGAAGTGTTATATCTTACTGAACTCTTCCTCATACAGAAGCCTGGCAAGATGCATCCCATTCAACAGCAGCCTTCAACAACTGTCCATGGACTCCTATGCTAAGTAACTCTTCTAGAAACTTTCCATTTTGTCTGTTTGCAAATGAGAAGCAGAAGCACAAGAGAACTGGCCATGCATCTACTCCTAAACTACTGAAAAAAGCAAAATAAAACAGGTCAACTTAAACCACATGGGGAAAACTAAGGCGGAATTTTATTTTCAAGCTCAGAAATTCTCTTTTTGGTATGTTGGGAAGGAGGAAAAAGGAGAGAAAGACTGGATAAAACCATCTGTACTTAATAAAAGGAGATACTTTTGGACAATTTTTTCCTATACTGTGAGCATACAATGACCTTAAAAACCTGATGACATTTTCCCTTGGACCATGAGCTTAGACTCCTTTAACAGTTCCATCTATACCTCTTGGAACTATAAATCACTTACTGCGTATGTCAAACTTCTAACAAGACTCCCTAATACTTCACAATTTTTCCCATCGGATTTTGTGCAGAAATATAATCTCCACTGGGATTTTGAGAGAATTTTAAAGACATTTATCACTGAATCACTGTTTCAATTATCCAGGCACAAACATCAGACTTTGGGCTTTACCTGATTTAAACATGAAAATGAGAATAAGGCGGACACTTGTTATTTAAGTCTTTGTTTCTTTCTGCACTTATAGTGAAGGTTTTGCTAATTTTAAGCTATGAAGTTGTTCTAGCCAGCCCCTCTCATGCTGGCAGAAAAGCATGCTTCATCCATTACTTTCTCATCAGACCTCCTAAGGAGATAATTAGGCATTGCAATTGATTGCAATTTATTAATCAGACAGTCTGTTATACCTTTTTTTTTTCAAAAGGAAAATACTGTAACTTCATAGTTGGAGAAAAAGAGGTAGAATATCCAGCCACATTTCTTTAAGTGCAATTCCTCTCAATCATTCTTGTTTTTGCTTTTACCATTATGTCTCATCCAAGATGTTAAGTGGATCATGGAGAAGTCTTCAGTTACATTGTTACAGCATATAGCAAATTTCATACAAGAAAACAGCATTTTATCCCATCCTTTAGTATATTGCTGCTTTTATGCCACTAATTTTCTGTCTCATTGCTTTCCCTTCACTGCCCATCTATATTGCTTATGACAATATCAATATTCACACCTTATTATTTCAGTCACCTCCACTAAGTTTGAGTAGAGTGTTCCAGTTGCTGTCCAGGTGAATATTTTTGTGGCGTTAAGCACCATTCACCCAAGCATGTATTTAGAAACAAACACATGAAAACATGGTTCACCGATTTTTTAATCTAATTTATTTTGTTCTCTCATTTTGTGTGATGGCACTGCCGAAGGGCTTTCATGACATGTTTAAGGATGTCACGGGGACACGTTACGCTGACCTAATACCTGTGATATTCTCAACAAAATTCTAAAATCAAATGGTGACTGATCTCTCAAACCAGAAACCAGCTGAACAAAAACCATGAGCTCTTAACAGGTTGATTCAATAAAGCTCCATAGCCAGTGTATAGCCAGCCAAATCAGGAACCCTCACCTTCAAAGTGCTATTTTGGGATGGATACAGAGCTATGGCAAGAAAAGCAAAGGAAATTTCCTCCCACCATCAGAAGTGGTAATTTTTTTACTGGGAATAGACAACACAAGGAGATTTTATGAGTCGTTTCTAAAACAGTGATTCCACCACTTCAACAGCGGTGCCCTGAGTTTTTAATTTTCTGTGGCTTTTTATTTGTTTCAGGACTTTCGGAAAAGTTTGGAAACACTCTGAACATCACAGAGCTGCCTTATACTGTTCTGCCACCTTTATTTGTGTGATCTGCCTCAATATCAGCTCCAGTTTCAAACCTGTCAAACTAAGATGACCAAACCCACTCATCTTTCTCCCTGCCATACCCAAAGTCTTCCCAAGATTAAGAGATAATGTGTAATGAGTCTCTCATTCTGAAACACAGTATGGGCTATAAATAGAGCAGTAAACTCAAAGGGAATATTGTGCTTGGCTTAGAAGCTTTTACAGCAGGCAGACTGAAAGTTTCAGATTTCATTTGTCTCAAGTTGCATCTCCCCTCCTTTTATCACAAGATCTACAGACCCACCATTGTTTTGGAAGCACAAAGGTCCTTTTGAGCATGCAACATCAGACTTTATTATTTTCTTTTCATTTGGCTAGCAGATATTGCTCATTTCCAGCCTATCAAAAGGAGAAAAAAACCACAAATACTTCCCCTACTTCTGAACCTTCTCCAACTAGAGCAATAGGAGTTTGTTTAATTCCACTTCAGCATCTACCAGATGAAGGAACAACTTATGGGAAGATGTTAGAGTAATCATATGCTGGCTTCTTGACCTGATTCTACTTTTTGACAAAACCTTTTCCTTGACAGACTTCTTGAACAGAAGAAATGAAGCAATTCCTCCCTGTAGTTGTTATCTCATCAAAACAAAACAAACCACAAAACCTCACAAACAAAACCCCCTAATGTTTTAAGTGGCCATATCTTGATTAAAATCAGAGATATTATCTGGACCATGTTGTGGGTTGACATTCCTCTAGCCTAAAAGAGGCTGAGAGATGCAGAGCTGCCTGTCCACCTCAAAGTCAGGACTGCATTTGCAGCTCAGCTCTATCGCAGAAATTGTAATGTGGATTTTGATCCTACCTCATCTTCTCCACCTCTTCCACTATGCAGTGCATTGAAGATGGGTACTTTAGGTTTGTCCGGGGTTTTTTACAAAGTTTTGAGCTACTAATGTAGTTCACATGATTTCTTTCACATGAAATTGTATGTAATTTGCCATATATCACTGCATTCAACTGCCACTTATATAAAAGTTTGATTCTTAAAATCATTTGCAGAGCTGGAACACGTTATTCAACTAAACAGAACGAGAAGTATCTACGTTAATCAGCATTTTTGATGCAAGTCGTCAAAATCATCAACAAGGATGAGCCTTCCGATATATGCTTGTTATAGAAAATTATGTGTTTACTTCAGCGTGGCACTTAACGTTGCTTCTCAGTTTGGTGGGGGGATTTCCATGAAACAGAATCTTTCTCCAGTAAGTTTAAGGATTGTGTATTGCTGAACTGAGCAGTGAAGTTAACAGAAAACCACCAAGTTGACTTTGAACGTAGAACATCACAGCAAGAACCTTCACAGCCCTTCTGAAACCATTATCATGTGTTAGGTATTATTTCACTAGTCTTCTACCTTTTATAAGGGCATATTTACATGCACCATCCATCAACATTTCAAATCGATGGTAGCCTCTTACATTAGACAATTGCATTTTGCAAATGTATATATATTGTATAAATAATAATAACATATCATATCATATCATATCA